>NW_027459525.1:0-200000 GCF_050624435.1 Tenrec ecaudatus
CTGGGAGCCAAATATTTCCCTTTTCCCCTCCATTCCCTTTCTCCTGGCTTTTCAAACAAGCTGCTTTAGCCCTATAATGCCCAGCACAACATTTTTATAACATTTAATTGAAACTTATCTAGTACCAAACTTATAAATTATCAATGTGACAATTTGGTTACATTTCAAAAACATTGCACGTTTTATATATTTGAATGCCATATATACATATTGATAACTATGAAAGTAAAGAATAAAAATGTTTAAAATTATTTCCTGAATTTAAAACTTGAGGCGTTATAGTGTTAGTGTTCTACCAGTGTAGGTTTGTTCCTTGTTACAGGCTGGTTTTCCGTGGCCCAGGCTTAGGCCAATGGCATATGGAACCCTTCCTGTGTAACTGTTACCTTTAGGCTTTCAGTGTTGCTGCTTAAGGCACTTTTGGGGAAAGCTCTTACTACACAGTTCCACTGCCACGATGTTCCAGACAGAAATTCCAATTCCCTTAAGGTTCCCTGAGCTTCCAGATGCCCCTTCCCTTCAGAGATTTGAGAGTCTGCTCCCGCCAGCAGGCATCTTGGAGGGCCGTGGGGCCATTCCAAGCAGTGGTTCTCCTAGCTTGTCTAGAATAATGGTTGGACTTAAAGTCGACCTCAGTGAGTTGTCTTTGATCCCTTACTTCTTGCTGGGGCATCTTCCTGAGGCAACAGATCCAGGGCAATAAAGGGCTCGCTCTCAAGTGGGGTTTATTGACCTTGAGGCAGCAAGCTCTACATAGCCTTCTTTTGTGCTTTCTAGATGGGACTTAGCAGCTTCATACTCAGGAATTGCCCCCTTGCATGAATCCTGTCCAATTGGGATAGAGTTGACACAGAGGCTAGACAAACAAAAGCTGATACACTATGCAACTTTATTTGAGAAAGGAGAATGGTGGCCAGAGAATGGTACACTTTCCCTTCTAACCCTGATTCACCTGGAACAGTTTTGTAAAGTGATTGGAAAGTGGGCCGAAATGCCAGAAGTTACAGCATTTCTCCTTTTGAGGAGCAGTAGAGACCTTCATCCCCAGTGCACCCAGGAACCCCTAAGGCAGGCATCCTCAAACTGTGGCCCGTGGGGCACATGTGGCCTGACGACATTTATCCCACCCTCAGGGTGTTTTTGCTGCCTCTGCATGTCCTACTTAGTAGCCGATTCGTGCAATGTGCATAGGAATTTGTTCATAGTTTGGTTTTTTTTAACTATAGTCTGGTGCTCCAACGGTCTGAGGGACAGTGAACTGGCCCCCTGTGTAAACAGTTTGAGGACCCCTGCCCTAAGGGATCCTGGACTTAGGGGTTACTAATCTCCCAGCCCTGAAACATCCCTGAACATTCTACCCGTTGTAGGAGGCACCATGGGAATTTGGTCTCTGGGTAATTTACAAGTCTTTTATTCAATTTGAAGCCAAGAAAATTAAAAATGACTCAGACACTTACTTTCTTTTGATCCCTGTTGACTCCCGCTGTAGTATTCCAATATTACAATTTAACGCTATAACGCATGACCTTTTCATTCCATTCAATTAAATGTGTGTGTATAGATAGATAGATAGATAACTATGAAAGTAATTAATGAAAACAAAATTTGTTTGACCAAAGTTAATAATTGAGGGATAATAGGATTAAATAGAAGCATGGTTCTTAGCAGTGGGTCCAAACATTAGGATCATAAATGAAACAGTGATCTCAGTGCACCCAGTAGTTCCCAAACCCTGTACCCTCATAGGGGAAATTGTGGATGCTTTTACTCCCGTGCCTATACTTAGAACGAACAAACACACATGCCTGATAATCCTAAGATTTTTTTTGTTTCCTGTGACACTCACCTAATTTCAAGGGCACTGCCACCTCACAAGCCTAGCCTTGCCTCAGTTAAACTGTTCACCCTTTTGTCCGTTTGTTTGTTTTTCCAGAAGTTCTCAAGTTACCAAGCCCTCTGAACCAAGTGTGCCACCTCTAGGACCACCATCTCCTGGACCACCTCAACCTTATCCATCCTAGACCTGAATGGACAACCCCTCCCAGCAGAGTAGAAAGGGTATGGACCCAAAGCCCCACTTCACCCTTTTGCCAGCAGGAAGGACCTAAAGATGTCGTCGCCTTGTACCCCAAAGATTTGGGTCCATATCTCTTCAGGGTGTAAATTTTAGGTAGCTAGCATAGGGACTAGGTTGTCCATGATACATGCTCAGAGGGCCAAGCTAGCCACCCAGGAAAGAGTGGCACACCGAGCGTGCTCAGAGGTCCAGGTTTCCAGTCAGGAAGGCCAGGTACACCTGGGTGGGTGCTGCACCCACATTGACCCACCTAGGCCAAGTAAATTCAATTCAGCCACTGGGGTCCACCAGGGTTGCCTACCATGCCTCCCTATCTCTCCTAAAACACAATTGGATCACAAACCTGGCTTTGGCGTGAATTCTTTCTCATGCAGAGCCAAGGACCAAGGTATATCTGTCCACAGAGAGAAAAACCTAGGAAAGCTCTTTGGAGGCAGCAGCACTGCACATGAGTGGCTATTGGATACTGTTTAGATGCATGGCTTTCTATTTGGAACTTTTTTTTTGTCTCACCTGAATGGAAAGGAAGAGGTAATACTTCTGGATCACACAGTATCCATGTCCACAAATGAGCTGCTCATTCCACAGTCCTGGCAGTGCCTTTTGAAAACCCTCTGCTTTAGAATGTCACTCCTTGAAGATGGCAGTGGGAGTGGCTGGGGCCAAGTATGCTGCCTCTTACTCCCAGTTGCAGGTTTCTGGATGCTGATTGTATCTCTTACAGCATCAATTAGTGGGCTTGTTGTCTGCCTCAGGCTTTGTTCACAGAGATCCTCCAGCTAGGTGGTGGTGTGTGCGCATAAGCAGAGGCTTCCTGCCAATCCCCCATGAGTAGTAGAGCTCCCATGGTGTGGACTCCATGAAAGCCGTGCTCCAGCCAGCAGGATTACAAAGGAGGGTGGGCCCGGCAGGACAGGAGGGCCATTGCCCCTATGGAATGACCTCAGAACCCCGCCTCCCTCCCTGTCCAGCTCCTGGGACTATGGGCCCTAAGCTTCATGCCTGACTCAGGAATAGACACAGGGTGAGGCAACTCCAGGAGGTGATTTTGCTGATCTAATCCAGCCTGAGATCATCCTTGCATGTGCCCTCTGTCCAGACCTTTTTTTAAATTGTTCATGCAACACTAACCACAATGCATATATACATCGGTTGTGTAAAGCACATTTGTACATTCATTGCCCTCATTATTCTCAAAATATCCACTCTCCACCCCACCCAAGCCCCTGGCCTCAGCTCCTCATTTTTCCCCCTCCATTCGAGCTACCCTTGATAATTTACTAATTATTTTCTCATATCTTGCACTGTCTGATGTTCCTTCACCCACTTTTCTGTTGAGGTTAAATGTAGATCCCTGTATACGGTTTCCGTTTTCCAACCTACCCTCCCTCCACCCTTCCCGAGTCTGCACTCATAACACTGGTCCTCAAGGGCTCATCCACCCTGGATTCCCCATGTTTCCTGTTCCTATCTGTCCAAGTGTACATTCTCTAGTCTAGCCTGATTTGTAAATTAGAATTGGGATCATGATAGTGGGAGATAGGAAACATGTAGGAACTAGGGGAAAGCTGTGTTTCATCGTTATTATCTGGTACCTGTCTTGGTTTATCTCCTCCCTGACACCCTTCTGTTAGGGATGTCCAGAGGACTGTAAATGGGCTTTGTGTCTGTACCCAGCACTCCCCGCTCATTCGCAATGATAAGATTTTTTTTGTTCTGATGATGCCTGCTACCAAATCTTTTCAAAACCTCATGATCACACAAGCTGGTGTGCTTCTTCCATGTGGGCTTTGTTTCTTCTGAGCTAGATGGGCGCTTGTTTTCCTTTAAGCCTTTAAGACCTCACATGCTATATATTTGATAGCTGGGCACCATTAGCTTTCTTCACCACATTTGCTTATGTACCTGCTTTGTGTTCAGTGATCGTGTAGGGAAGGTGAGCATCATAGAATGCCAATTTAATAGAACAGTATTTTTGCAACGAGGGAGTCCTTGAGCAGTGGCCCAATGTCCATCTGCTACCTTAATACAAAACCTATAAATATAGGGACATAGATCTATTTCCCCATGCTCATATATTTAAATATGTACATGCCTTTTTTTAAACCTCTATAATTGACCCTTGCTTCCTAGCTTGCTTTTCTATTCCCTTTGATTTGCCTCTTGGGCCCACTGCCATGCTCACTTTTCATTTGTGCTTCAGTAATTCAGTAATTCCTCTTGGTTCCATTGGTTCCATTTCCCTTGATCACTCCCTACCAGGCCTCCTACATCCCCCTCACCACCGATTTGCATCACCTGTTCTTCCCTTTTCTCTGGGTTTCTTAACACCACTACCTTTCCCCACACCTCCCTCTCTCCCATGTCTCCCCAGAAGTGTTGGTCCTGTTTTCTCTCCTCCAGATTGTTCGTCCAGCCTATCTTATTTAGACAGACCTGTAGATGTAATAACATACACAAAACAAGACAGAGCAAAACCAAGCACTAAAAGCAACAAAACAACCAAAATCCAATGACAATGAATGAAAACAACTCAACAAGAAAGAAGTGGCTCATCGTTAGTTCAAGGTCGGTTTGTTGGCCTTTAAGAGTGTTTTCCAGTCCAGTCTGTTGGTGTACCAAGTACTGGCCTCAAAGTCATCCTTTGGCATTCCCTGGGTACCTTGATGCTTCGTTTTCTTGCTCTTCTGCTGTACCCCCTTAGTGTTATGCCTCGGTGTGGCAGCATTAGTTCGGGCGCATTTCCCACACTGTGTCTTCAGTGTTGTCCCCTCTAAGGCTATGGGTCTTTGAGGGGTGTCTTGTCTCATCGTGGGGCTGGCCATGTGGTCTTCTATGTGGACTGGATTCTCTGAGTGGGAACATCATCCTCAAGTCCTGGTGTGCCAGGATGTGCTCCACATTCCCCTCCTCCCCCTTCATCTGCTCCATGTGCTCCGATCAGATATGTCCCTCTCTCAGAGCTGCAGATTCACTGCCACCTTCTGAAATAAAATATTTGGCATGGGAAGGTGAGTTGGGTGGGAGGATCTGCTCAGATCATTTGATGGTTCAGGATAGATTGACTGTTTGGCTGGGGACAGGTATGTGGGACTTAGGGCTCTGGCTCCCAACACTGGTTGTGAATATGTCTTTGTTGTTAACCAGTTGTGTGCCTGTGGGTCAACACCTGTGTCTTTTTGAGTGAGTTTTCTCATCTGCAGAGTAAAGGTAATCCATTATCCAGACTCCCATGTCACCAATTGATTGAGAGGCACTAACCAGAGCCTGATTGAAATAGTGTGTACCTGTCAGGCGTGTTCTAAAAACACCTTAAAAGTCGTAAAAACACTATAAATGCCTTAAAAACCCTAAAACGTCTAAAATATTTCTAAAATGCTAAGACCACCCCTAAAGACCCTCTAAAACATCTTAAGACCATTAAATACATGGTAAAAGGCTTTCTAAAACACCCTAATGCGCCATAAGTCTTAAAAAAAACTCCTTACGTCCCGAAAACATAATAAATGCCCTAATATTATGCAAATGCCTTAAAACGCAAAATAAAGAACACGTGAAGCCCTAAAAACACGCTAAAAGTCTTTTAAAACCCCAAGAACATCCCTACAAAGCAACCCGAAGCACTATAAAACCCTGTAAAAGTCCAACAGCCTAATAGACATGAATTCACCATGAAAGCAAAAAATAATCCAACAAAACCCTAAAGCCCTGAAAACCAAAACCTAATCCCCGCAAACACTCTAATGCCTTAAGAAGCACCCTAAAATTTTAACAAAACACTAAAAGCCATAAAAACACATATAAGCCTAATAAACACCCTTAAACACTAAAATCACCCTAAAAGCCTTAAAATGTCTGAAAAGCCATAATATTCCCTAAAATTCAAATAACACTCTGAAGCCACAAATAACACACTAAATGCCTCCCAAAACATGTGGAACTTCCAAATCATATCCCTAGAAGATTCCCAAACCATGAACTTCCAAAACCACATAAATGCCCTGAAGACAACATGAAAGCCCCAACAAAACATAAAATGCTGGGGAAAAACACATAAAATATTTTAAAATACCCTAAAATCTCTAAGAAACCCTGTAAGATCACTAAAAACACCCCTACCTGCTAAAAAATACCTATACACTCCAAAAAATCACCCGTAAATCCCTTAAAAACTCCCTTAAACCTTATAAAACACCCTTAAAGCCCAAACCACCCTAATGCGCAAAAAAATTAAATGACCCCAAATGACCTTAAAGCCCTAAAAATCACATGCCACAAAAAAATCCTAAATGACCCCAAAATTCCAACTCAAAGCCAGCCTACAAGTCTTTTATGAGAACAGTTTTATCTTTCTACCAAGGAGAAGTTTGTAGGTTCAACCCCTGACCTATGCCCTTACCATATGAAGTTAGTAATCAGTGGTTTTGCAATTCTTTGAAGAAAGATGAGGGTAATTTTATCAGGAGTGAATTAAACTTGTCTAGTGCCTTGAGTAGAACTGATAACTGTACTACATTGAGTCGTCTGGTCAAGGAGCATGGGATATTATCCCATTTGCTGAGGTCACACTTGATTTCTTGTAATTTCTGTAGTTTTCCTCATATAAATCTGTTGTTTTTTTATTCAAGTATAGATATAGATATTTTCATTTACGCTTGGCTATTGTAAATGGTACTACCTGAAAATGTGTATTTCATTAATTATTATTTCTTGATCTATTTCTTCATCCTTCGAAATATTATCAGTTTGTTGTGGTAGATAAACATTAGGACTTTGCATAACTTAGAAATATTACATTTCACAGAAAAATCATATTAATTATGTCGACAGAGCTATAAAAGGAATGTTGCCCTGAATATCTTCAGATATGACAGCTGTTTCATTGAGAAATTAAGCCAGACAGACACAATGTGATGTACATTTTGTTATTTTCATGTGGGTTCCTTCACTCTTCCAAAAAAATTAGGTTCATGAGCCCCTTGGGGAATGAGTTTGAGTTCAGATCAGATGTCTATTTATATATTTGAGTCCTGAAGCCCATTTGATGGACTGTTCTGTTGCTTCCAAAGTAGTCAGTCACTTCCCCACCAATTAGAGAATTTGTCCGAAGCAAAAGTAAAAGTGTGGCGTACGACATTTGACTGCACACCATCTAAAATCACACTCTCATTTGGTGTTGGCAGTTTTACTTGTATTTCAATTGTAAACTACACTTCAGAGTTCAGGCTAGTGAAAACGTTTCAGTGGAAAAAATTTGCACACAACTACGTGCAGTTTGTGATTCTGTTGTTCCCAAGCAAGGCTATGAGGACAAAGATGCACAAGCATGGGGGGCACTGCAGACAATGTGTGAAAGTTTCCAGGAGCTCAGGGGTGGACAGCGGCTGCTAATTCTCCCGTGCTGGCAGTGAGCTATGTGGGAGGGCTTTGTGTGAGGTCCCTGTGGGGTCTCTGAGAAGTCTCCATAAAGGATGCTGAGAACTTCATATGAAGTCTCTGTGCGAGGCCTCTGAGTCTCTCTGGAAGTCTCCAAGGAAGTATGTGTGTGAGGTTTCTCTCTCGGGTATGTGTGAGTGTCCTTGTGAGATGTCTGCTGAATTGTGGGGGGCGGGGGGCAGTTGTTTCGCTGAGGTCTCTGCAGGTCTGAGTGGGCTTCCCTTTGTTTGACCTCACAGCACCATATAAGAGGACCTGGTGGCAGGGGAAAGGGAAGGGGCTTGGTCCATGCACCCCTTGCTGTTCTTTCAGGGTCTTCTCTCCATCTCCGTGCACTTACCTAGCACGAACGGTAGGGTTCAGCAGCGGGGAGTCCGGTGTCCAGCTCTTCACTCTCTCTAGGAACACACCCAAGCTACCTGCTACCCAAGAGGCCCCAGATCCAGGCTCTGCAGATCCAGAATCTGATTTTTTACTGCCAAAGTCACTCCAGAGGCTGCCTTGGCACAATCAGGACTCCAGAAACAACATCATGCTGCTGTACCAGCAGTCTCTGGGGCCTATGTCCACTTCCCTCCTCCACCACTGGTGTCAGTCCCCACCCACCCCACACACACACTTGGTGTCCTGACTGAGGCATGGAGGTCAAGGCTCAGTGGATGTCTTCCTCGCCATCCTTTACTGTTTAGTTCAGTAAACAGTAAACCCTGGCCCACCAGGGGTGTTCTTTTAAGCACATGAGAATTTACTCTAGCGGATCAACTAATCATATTTTGGGGGGCCCTCCTGCCTTCTTCTATAATCTGGTGCCCAGGAAATAAAACCCTGTGTTAGAAGCACAGAGGAAACACTGACCACTATTGAACTGGTTTCCCTTATCAAGACAGGTGATGTCTAATCTCCGTGCACATCCTGATTTCCCAGGAGTCTCTAGGGGAAGGGAAGGCTGCTCCCAGTTGTGACTTTCTTTGCAGCACTCAGTCCTTAGAAGCCACTCTCTCCGGAGAACATTCCTAGAGCACGTGCACGCGTGTGTGTGTGTGTGTGTGTGTGCGTGTGTGTGAAGATCACCAGCCTGGGGTCATGTTTCCTGAGAACATTCCTAGAGTGTGCGCGTGAGTGTGTGTGTGAAAACCACCAGCCTGGGATCATGTTTCCTGAGAACATTCCTAGAGCGTGTGTGTGTGTGTGTGCGTGTGTGTGTGTGTGTGTGTGTGTGTGTGTGTGAAGACCCCCAGCCTGGGGTCATGTTTGCTGAGAACATTCCTAGAGCATGTATGTGTGTGTGTGCGCACGCGTGTGTGTGCATGTGAAGACCACCAGCCTGGGGTCATGTTTCGTGAGAACATTCCTAGAGCGCGGACGCGTGTGTGTATGCATGTGTGAAGCCCAAAAGCCTGGGGTCATGTTTCCTGAGTCCTGGCACCCTGTTATTGACTCATCCCCACTCTACCCCACCCTGGCTATCAACTCATCCTTCCCCCAGTCAGGAGATGGAAATCAAGTAAAATAACAGTTTGTCGCCCCACTAAAGATAGTATTGAGAAAGTAACCTTCCCTGCTTGAAAGCTGTGCCTTTGCTATCCAACCCAGTGCTCTCTGTAGGAGATAAAGTTCTGCTGTGGGGGCAGCTAGCTAAAGCTGGGGTGAAGCACCTGGCCGATTCCCCTTTGTAAGCCTGTGTTAGCTCCGCTTGTGTCTTGCGTCATTTCTGGGGATCCTCATGCTCTTTGGCCCCCTTTGCTATGTCCAACGCTTCATATTCTTCTTCACTGTATCCTTCCCTACCCTGTGTCCATGGTGCCTAACCATTAGTGGTTATTACACAGACGCTCATCCTGTACCACTCAGCCTAAGCTGTTGCTCCTTCTCCGGGTTTATATACAGAGGAAGGCATGTGAGCTGTGAACCGGATTTTCCCTTGGTGCAGTGGGTGAGCAGAGTCCCCCGCTGGCAGCCTCCCTAGCAGTTCCCACCCACATGTGTCAGACCTGGGACTTCCATCCTGGAGGTTACCCTAGGCTGGGAGAGAGGCAAAGGTAGCAAAATATGTCATTTCGCATTTTGTGACAGGTGTATTGAGGCGGAACCTCCATGCCAAACTTGGCAGCCTTCATCAAATGCACATGTGGGACTTAGACAGGCCGCCACATGTCTCATGCCTGCTTGGTACCATGAGACGCTACTTTGGTCTAAACCTCTTCTGGACCCTCGATGGAATTTCTTGGCTGGATTGCGCCTCTCAAAACCTATCAACTGCAGCCACATAACGTTGAAGACAAAGTAATGGCACCAGGGAACATTCTTCACTGTGTTGGGACCTTCTGAGGTTTTCACAGTAGGGGTGTTACCATAAATCATAAGAGGTGCAAAATGAAGAACTTGGGATGGAAGTGGGTGGGAAACACTGCTGAAAACCTCCTCCAGAGCCCTGCCCTTTGAGAAGTCAGAGCTAGCACTCAGAGAAGGAGACGCAGTATCTAACATAGTTAAAGGTATATTATGCCAACCTCGTCAATGAACTCATGTGGGGTTAATTGAAGGGCAGGGAGATCAATGGCTCTGTGAGCCTAGCCTTTCTGGTCTCTTGCTCTCTGATAGTGCCACCAGGGTGGATATGCATTTGTTAGGTCCCTAAAGCAGCTGGAAAGACTCATTTCCTGGGAGATCCCTGAGGAGAAGCCGCATGGACCTACCCTGTTGCAGCCCTGGTTTCTGCAGCAGCCTCATGGAGAACCTGCCAGCGCACGGACTACAATTTCCTCCTGCAGTCATTGTCTCCCCGTGTGTTTTTGGATTGTGAGGAGGACTTTGTAGATTGGTGTCAGACACATGGGATACTATTGGACTGGTGGTCTTAGATTGAACTGGGTTGGGATGCTTTTCAATGTTCACTTAACCTTTATATAAAACTCATAAAATATGAGTGTATGAATTTTGTTTCTCTAGTCTACACAGACTAACACACATGACACCCCCTCTAGATCCCGCCATGCAGCACAGAAGTCACACTTTAATGTAGGAGGGGGAAAATCTCTATTATGGAACAATGAATATCATGGCTGAGAGAAGCCATTAGCCTGTGCAGAACAGGCTAAAGTGGCTGGCATGGATACTTTCCTACTAATCAGAGCAGAAGAAGCGTCTTCTAATTTGCCAGATAAGACATATTCTCGAAGACAGTGACGTGGGCAGTGGTAAGGGTAACTGGAGTAAGCCCACCTCCTCCGCCTCTGCTGCTGCAAGCTGACTGGGCACACAAACACCCTGGGGGGCAATGCCTGAGTGTGGCTTCTGATATTGAATCCCCTGAACGGACAGAAATTTGTGAATACATCCCTGATACAGGTGCTCGTGGTGGGAAGGCTCTGGCAGTCAGGTATCGCCTGGTGGAGGCAGGGTCTCACACTTGCCACTCTCCTGTGTTCTACAAAGAAAGGAGCCCTGCAGCTGGAGGAACATCCATTAACTGAGGCCTGCGCTTCTTTTCGTGGACATAACGTTGACGCAAGATACTCCTGATGACAGCCTGGTGTCCCCTCTAGGACTTGGCCAACATCTGTCGTGAGCACCTGAGCCTCCGTGACCTTGTTAGGAGACACTGGTTGTCTTTGAAGGGGCCCAAGGCTGTGACCACAGGGTAATACGGGCTTTCCTTTTTGCAAAGGATCACCATGTCCTGTAGATTTTTTGCTGGAGCAAATCCACTGGACAAAGTGCTTCCTCCATTTTTTGCTGTGGCCCTCAGCAGGAAGCTGTCCCTTCTCTGGTGGGAGCTGTGAGGACTTGATCTCAAGGCACTCAGCCAATGCCTTGTCTTGCACAGGCTGGCTTAACCCACAGACTTGGGAGATGCCTCTTCCCGCTAATCCTTTTCCATGCTCTTCTGGATTGGGCCATTTATGAGTCTCCCTCTTGTCAGTGGGAACAGCATCCTTCCTTCTCCTTGTCGAGGGGTCCTGAAGGTTGGGGCTTTTGAGCTTCTGCTGCCCCATGTAACTTGCTCTAGCCACCACGAAGCCACTTGGCCCTTGACATATTGGCTTATCCCCAGTGAACAAATGCTGGGGGCGGCAATGGACCACCTGAGAAGGCAAAACATTGGTGGCAGTGAGCACATCAGTGGTGCAGTCCTGAAGGAGCCCGTCAACAGGACAGCATGGAGAACCATCCTCTGCCTCTACCTCCACCTGGAGCTTAATCTCACTGCACACTCGTGCTGTAAGGCTTGGCTTTTCAGGAACTGGAGCACACTTTCCAGGTAGCAGGAAACTTTTACTACATCCTAGAGCCTCGAAGCACCCCCGGGTCCACATCATTGGTTTGAGATTTTGCCAGCACACTGGTTTTGAAAGTGTCTCTATCGTCTAGCTCTATTGAAGAGGACTTCTTGACCACCACCAACCCTGTCTCTTTGGCTCTTGAAGATGGACATTCAGAGTTCACTTCCAATCTGGGGCCTCCTGGGGCACAACTAGCACCCTCTTTCCTTGACCCCTTGCTGGTCAGTACTGGATTTGAGGTTTGCTCTAGGCTCTCTCTCTCTGGACACTTTCATTCTGGAAGGTTCTGCCAAGGATACTGGGCATGAAGGCTGGAAACGGCTGCCTGAGGGCCAATGAGCATCCACTGTCATTATCAAGTGGGGGGTAGGCTGGGGTTCCCTGAACAGGCTCCTCTGTAGGGGAGCAATCAGCAAAAGGACTCTCCAGGGTAGGGCTTGATTTCTTTGTGGTCACTCTCTCTCCCCAGTCTGCCTGACAGGGTTCTCCCAGGACCTTGGCAGCCTCAGTTACTAGGTTAGTTCAATACTTAGGGGTGGCTAAGCAGGTGGACTTTGGAAAGGACATTGCGTTGTCTTTTCTTGTCCTACAGAGGTTTGTGGGCTCAAGGACTTTGAGGGGCATGCACCACCTCTGCCTCATTTGGAGCCTTACGATATGCGAGTCCAGCACCTGTTGAGTGCCCGGGCTGAGAAAGGAAAGGCTCTGCGTTGTGTTCAGATCTTCCAGCTCTCCCCAGGAGGCCACATTGACAACATGTGGGTGGGTCAGGGAAATAGACAAAGCGTGCGTGGTCGCAAGACATGAACGGCAAACAATGCCAGGGATCTGATCCTTTCTAATCTGCTCCACCTTCCTGCACATGTGGACATTCAGGGTGTTTTCCAGTAGATTTTATTTGGACCCCTTAGGGTGTAAGTTCCTGCGTTAATCCCCTTGTGTATCCTCAAATCACTTAACTCCTTTGAGTCGGCTCCCGGAGTTCCTTTTGGGCAGTAGTTTCCTGATCCACAGAGAGATAGATTACATTTGGATATTTTCCTCAAGTAATTCCCTTGTCCATTGACCGAGTTGTTCCTCAGCTGGACACCGGCTCTGCAGCACGCAGGCGACGGTCCAGGGTGTGTGCATCTTCCTGGGGACACCGTCTTCATTACATTCTTCCCCTGCTTGTCTCCAGGTGTTGAGCAGGAGCATTCGGGCTGCTTCATATCCAGACAAGTCCCTGGCCATTTTTCCTGAGGCTGCTTTAGTGTCAGAGACTCAAGAGTCCCATTGCCGAGGGGCCCCTGCAATTGAGGGAAGTTCTCTTGGCGGTGGAGCTCCGATTGCTTCAAGCAGCCAGGAAGCTTGGGGTCTGTCTTTGGGGTCTGGACCTTCTGATTGTCCTGGGGATGAGTGGGTTTGCGAAGACAAAAAGCTTCCTGGGGTGGTGGTATCATAAAGGGTAAAGAACTCTCACTTTCCTGTTGTTTCTTTAAAAAATGGCTTTCCAGCTGTTGAAGTGAATTTGGAATGCGTGATTGGGACTTAGTGTGGACGGTAAGACAGGATTCATCACAGGGACTCTTGTGAGGAGGAGGAAAAGGTACTGCGAGTGGGCCACGGGGCTGTGGACCGGGCGGAGTCAGGACTGTAGCCGGCGGTGGGGCCTGGGCTTGGCATGCAGTTGGAAGTAAAAGTTGGAATCGGCCTTCAGTGTAGGGCAAGGAGTGACGTTGCAACAAGAGTGGGTACTCTTTAGCTTGCATTTGAGCTGGTAAGGCATTAGGAATTTCATTAAATAAGACAGTGGGAAACTCTAGGGTAGATCCAGAGACCCTGAGAGCAGCTGCCAGAGACTCGCTGTGCAGAAAAGGTAGACCCCAGAAAAACTCACTGAATTTTTGTGGAAAATGCTTCTGAGCGCTGGGTATCTGCTCTGCTTTGATGCTGGCATTCCAGAAGGGCTGGGGAGGTGCAGTGATCTGCTCCCCATCGAGTGCCTTCAACATATTTAAGGCCTGCAGATGGTATTCTGATACACCCTTTCCTTTTTCTTCCCAAATATTCCATTTCTCTGCCTTTGTGATTTCTATTTCCAGCAGCTTGTGGACATTGGGGTTGAGCAAGGTGGGCCTCCCTACTTCCCCCTGCCTCTTTGTGGGTCCTTCCCGAAAGGTGTCTTCTTGGGGGTGCCAGGTAGAGTGCTCTTTCAGAGACCCAAAGTATTCCAAGGAGGGAAGCTGTAAGTTCTTGGCAGCTGCCCAACACTGGGGTGGGGAGGCCGTAGGGAGGCCTTTGGGATCCTGACTTGTGATGGCTGCCATGGCAGGTGTGGAGCAGCGGTTGTGTGGAGATGGGCTCTGCCTGGGCCTTGCCAACAAGTCATTCTGAGAATGAGTCCCTGTGGGGTGCGGGGCTGGTGAGTCCCAGAGAGTGCTTGGAGGCTGCAGGTAGGCCTTTGAATCCGGGGGTTTGGCACTGGGTGAGGGAAGAGCCAGTGGTGTGGGTGAAAGACTGTCAGGTTCATGGGAATGTGCGCAGTTTGGTGATTGACTCAAGGCGGGTAAGACTTGAGAAGTTGAGATGCACATCTGGGCCCGTGGAAGGGTGGAGTTCTGAGACCTAGGTGTCCGGAATGGATGAGCCGCAGAACCGTGTGGGGCGCGCGTACCGACGTGGACTTCAGCCGTACCTCTATTTCGCCAGCTACCAGAGAGGGCTTGAGCTTTCTGTTGACCAAAGCTGCCAGTGTCAAGTGGGTTTCCCAAGTGGCTGCAGGAGACAGAAGGACCAGATTACAGCCAGGACTGAAGGGGCAAGAGACCTAGCAGGCTAGCAAGGGTCGGTGCAAGCTCAGCCCCTCCCCAAGCCTTGATGGCCTGCTCTTCCTGCCCCACCCCACTGCCCGGGACTCCTGTCATTCTCTGCCCATCCCTGAAAGTGTCCCCCAAACCAGCGCATCCCAGCTGCTCTGCAGCCCGAGGCCACACAGGCACCCTGGTTGGAAGATGCACCCCGCGGTGAAGCAGGAAGGTTACTTACTTCTGCCTAAGACGCAAACGCAGGTTCTGAGCGCCATATAGTTCTTGCAGGAAGCTTCGGAAAACTGGAAATCAAGAGAACCGTTATGGTGCAGCCCTCCCAGAGGACCGAAAGGAATGTCACACGGGCTGTGCACTTAGGACGTTGGACTCTCCAGAGCTCAAGGTCAAATGATAGCTTACTCCCACGGGCAGGAGGTGCTTTGGCATTTCAAGGAGCATCGGTTTCCAATATTGTCTGTGGGGTCTCAGTGAGCAATCTGAACCTTGGCAAAGTTACACAGCTTATCGCAGTTACCCCTCAATGTTCCACCTCCAAATCCACCAGAATCTGCTCCTGACACCCCCACTGCCCCCTACTGGGTCCTACCTTGGCCAGCCTTCATCCCATCCTAGGCCCCTCCTGTACATCTGGGAAATATCTGGGTTCTGTTTCCATCCACAGTATCCTTTTGTTCAGGATTATTACCTGAGAGAGACGGGCTGTTGCCACTGGCATCCTGCAGAGGAGGGGACAGGAGAGCTTACAGAGCTTGGTTGAATGGGCAGAACCTTACCTTTCAGAGCGTCACCTTTGTCCCTTGACCTGCTGCTTCTCCTTGTCTCCACCTGAGGCTGGGGCACAAGAGAGGAAGTCAGGCTGGAATCCAATCCTGCATCTGTTCTTTGTGACAAACTGCAGGCATTTACTGGTGATTAGAAGAATGACAATCTCCATGGAATGACTAAAGCCCAGAAACCAGCTTCTGTGTGAGACCTAGAGTGCATTTCTTCCGTCAGCCTTCCTCTGCTCACGGAGAGCACACACTCTCAGCACTCAGTGTTCTGGTGGGCAAGATTTTGATTATGGAGGCTGAAGCTCTGGGCCAGCCCTTGACCACTTCCTCCCCGGGGTCAGCCATGCTTTCTCAATTAGCCCAGACAGAAAAGGAGCCTTGGCCCAGAGACTGGAGCTCAAGGAAAGAGACTGAGGACCCAGTGATGAGAGCTGCCCTTTGAAATGTCTAGTCATCTAGTCCTTAGCCACTGCGTCACTATATTGGGGATTTTTACCTATTGCCCTCTATAACAACTAGAGATGGGAGGTCTGAGATCTTCAAAGAGAAATATTTTTGAATGCTCATCTGACTGGCAAATGATTTACATATCATACGAGTCAATAGTTCAGTCGTTCAATCAGATCAAGGGCAATGGTACAATCAATGATTACCATATCCATTTTAGAACAACACCCCCCCCCCTCCATGGTTAAATTGCCTTCAAAAGGAGTTGTGTAATCACAGTCAGGTCTAAAGCTCTCTGTCCCCTCTGGCCTCCTTCATTTTTTCGTCTTGAAATCAATCCCCCTTCACTCCCTAGCTTCCCGATGGGGAAGTTCTCCACACTGCTGATCTCACAATCCCTCCCTCTGCCATGAGATCTCTCCACCTGCAACTCTGTCAACCCTTGTGTCCATGATCATGATGCATCCACGCCTCCTGTGCTTCACAAACAGGGAAAGCCAACAGAAATAATGAAAATCAACATAAGCCGGCAAGGATAAAATGATACCAATGCAGTGAACAAAGTCCTAACAGTGAGTAAGGACGCACCAGCCCTCATCAATATTCCAAAGCCAGGGCTGATGGTCTCTTCTTTCTTGAGATTTCCCCTATCAGGAAATTAATTACGAAAGGAAAAATTTATAAAACAAGGAAAAATCAATCTCTCCTATGGCTGGGTTGAGAATTTCTTACCTTTATCCTTTTCCTGGGTGGTCGCACAGGTGGAGTATTTGGAAGGAAGGGGAGGACCAGGAAGAAGCAACCCACTCCATACAGGATGCCCAAGGTCAAAACAGTGAACCAGGTGGGGTATTGGTAGGTCAGCCAGGAAGCACTTTTCTGTTCCAGCAGAAAGAGAATCTCCTCCATCTTCTGGATACAGCGGTTGCACTCAGGCAACTGAGCACTCTGAGTCCCCTCTGGCTTCAAACCCACTTGCATCACAAACCTGGGCCCACATCACTAAAGGGTCACAGTGGGGTGGGAGGTGACAGCAGGACAACACATAATCCCTCCCTCTACCCTCCAGCTCATCACATCCCTCCCCTGCTCTGGTCTTCTCTCTCCCACTGCCTGCTCTGGGCCTCCAAAGTCACCAGCTGCACCTGATGGAATGGAATCTTAGTGCAAGTTCTTATTCATTCCACCTCCCACCTAGGTATTACCTGCTTCCTTGGCAAGTTGCCTGAATCATGACCAATTTCATAGGCTTAGAATATCTGAAGTTGTCTCTGTCCTCAATGAAAACCTTCTCAAGTCATGGTTTTACTTTGTCTTATCCAAGATAGAGAACTTAGGTTTATGTAACATTTATTTAGCTTTATGAATGTTGGATGAAAAGCTTGGAATTTGACTTCTATGACCAGGAGAGTTATTCAAGAGCTGAGGTATATCTCTCCCAGGAGAGAGATCTAACAAATTTTCTGCCAGATGGTACATTTGGGGAGACAAGGAACACTTAAGCATTAATCATTCTTAACAGTGTCCCCTGCAAATCTTCCTTGTGTGTGACTACTGCCCATTTAGGGCTTGCTCTGGGAACACTTGATGGGGTAATAAGCCTTGCAACAATTCAGGCTCAAAGGGCAAGCATCTGGCTGAGCAAAATAAAGAGATAATATGGATTGAGTTGTGTCCTTACCACTACCACTTGAGATATTCCCCCAAAATTCGTTGGAACCCTAACACTGAAGGCTATAATCTGATTTGGTTATGTGAGGGCTCTCTCTGGGAGAAATGTACCTCTGTCCTTGGCTTCACACAAGAACCAATTGACGCAGAAACCTAGTTTGTGATCCAAGTGACTTTATAAAGGATAGAAGAGGCAAATATGCTCGTGGGGGGTGGGGGCGGACTGGACAGCCCACACGCGCTGGGTTGCATGACAGCTGGTGGGAGGCCCCCACCCATACCCTGTTGGTAGGCATGGCTGACGGTACTGTTTGACCCCATTGACTGAATTAAGCCCACCTGGTCTAGATGGGGGCCCGCCCAGGTTGACCTGCTTCCTGTCACAAGGACCTAAATGTGTGCATCTTTCCAGCCTGAAGCAGCTTTCAACTGTCTGTGATGGGGAGGAGGTTTGGCATGCACAGCGACCACCCTCAGTTCTGCCTCTACTTACCTAACAGGTACACGGCATTTCTTTTCTGTTTTTTAAAACAACAACAAAAAAATCATTTGTAATCTTTCTATTCCAGCGGTGCTAGGAGCAAGGCAGAGGCAAAACCCAAGAACAGGGTTCTTCTCTGTTGAAGCGCGATAAACTCACGGGGAAGCAAACAAGCATCTTCATCCACGTGAAGTGAATCTGTGAATCAGCAGCTCCCAACTGACCAAAGCACGCACAGAGCAGCCCAGCATCAAGGTCCGTTTCTGTGCACTGCTCCCACTGTGAGGAAGAGCTTCATGTGCATTAAAAGGGAACTTTTGTAATATTTGAATTTTGAATAGTGGTTTTTGTCAGAAACTGGAAAAAAATCTCAAAGCCTGAAGAAACTCCTTTCTAGTACTGAACATTCAAGGGAGCCTGTAGAAGCCTGAAATGATTGCTAGGTGACCACCTGGATCTGCTTGTTGAGTGAAAGTGGCAGAATAGCAGCAATAGAGCAGCGGGTTCATTCTGACCACTGACACTCGTGGACCTGGTTTACAGGCAGTAGAGAAGAAGATGAGAGCAGGTTGACTCGTTTGAAGTCCATGACCTACTCTGAGGGGACTAGAGTTGTGGAGAATTGGTGATGGGGCCAAGGCCTAAAGGCAATGCGACCAATGGACACTGAGGTGAGGCCAAGAGAGGGAGCCCACATTGACTTGACCCGAACCCGACCAGATGAAGAGAAGAATGTTGAGCCTGTGCACTGGTATATACTGCTGCAGACTGTATAGACGAACTGTCCTGCTTTGACTTTCTTGTGGATGTGGACTTCACAAGGTTCCAACTGGCATGAAGACTCTTTATATTGAAGAATATGATTGTCTCCTCAGAGCACTGGGTTGATGGAAGTAGGCAGTAGAGAAACTGAATAGCCAAAATGGGCCAGATAAAGGCGTGAAGTGGCTAGCTTACAAGATTTCATAGATACTGGAATATATTCATAGAATTATAGGATTAATATGTGGGTGTACCTTACCTGCAATTGTTAAGCATAGGATATTTTTGTTTCATCACTTACAGAATATTATGTTTAAAGGAGGGTGGCACGGAGTGAAATGTATGCATTTTCATATTATACTGTTAGATACTGATATGATTCTATTATTGTTTTGAAATTATATACGGCTAAAGAATTTTGTGAAAATGTCAAATGGACAAGGGGTGGTCTGTTGTAGTTATACAATCTGGTGTCAATTTGGGACTTGAGAGGATTAAGAGTGAAGGGGTAGACTCTAGTCTCTCTATTGGGTTATGGCCAATGAGGCCTCTTTGTGGGCCTGGCCTTCCCGTCAGGGTTCTGGGAAATCTGGTATTTCCTCCTTGGAGGCAGGAGACTATCTTTCTGCTCATTCCCTGAGAGATGTCCTACTAACAAGACACATGGCACCACACTGATAGAACCCATGCCCTGGGAACTGGAGGAGCCACATGGAGACCCTGCCAAAGCTGAGATGCTTCTACCACCACTGGATGCAGAAGACTTTGCAACTACTGACCTGTGATCTTCCTGCATTTGGGGTCATTGAAGGTGTTTCATGAGTCTGAAGAGAACATTATAGATTGATATCAGACATGGGCTAATATTGGACTTATGGACTTGATCTTGGTTGGGCTGGAATGCTTTCTCAATATACAACTGTTCTTGTATATAAAGGTCTTTCCTATACACATCTGAGTGTGGATTTGTTTCTCTAGTCTACCTGGACTAACACTCATGGATCCCTTTCAGGACTGTAAGTTCTGTTCCCCTGACTGCTGCAAAGTATGTGACAGAGAAGAAAAGGGAGAAGAGTGAACTGTACCCATTTATTGAGGTAAGAAAAGTGATGAAGGAGCATGGCCGGTTCCCCAAACTTCATGAGTGGAAAAATGGGCTCTTGGCACAAAATGACATTCAATCTTCACCAAGAGATTCAGGGCTAAATTGCTGCCCTATCTCTGAACTCAGCTTTTGTTTTATTTTAATTCTCATATAATTCACATATATCATTCAATACTTCAGTCATATTAAGATTTGTGTAATCCTCACCACAATCAGGTTTACATCATTTCCTTCTTTTATATTCATTTTTGTTAGCCCCCCCCCTCACTCCCCCAAATCTTCCCTGCCTGTCCCTAGGTGATTGTTAATTCTGTTAGTGTCTCTCTGGATTTACCTCTCCTGGATTTCATATGTATTAAAAAAAAATACAAAACAAAATCAAGAAACAAGTAGAAAAGAAAAACTAACAATGATAAAAGAGAGAAAAACCTCAATCGAACAGAAAGTGAAAAATACTAAAAACTGGAACCAAATTAAAATTAGTCTGAAGAGATCAAATGATCAGGTGTTACATTTGAACTTAACTGTATCTGTTCATGTCCATGGACTGTGGTCAGAGGGAATTCACCCAGCATGTGCATTTGAGTCCTTTTGCAAACTGGGTGTTCCGAATATAAACTCTGATTCTTGTTCATACCTGCAGATTGAGATTCTATTATTTATCACCCTGGCATCACACTGGCTGTGCTGCTTGTTCTGGGCGGCCTTAGTTGATATCTCACTTAGATGGCTGCTTATTTTCAGAAAAAAGGTTTAAGTACAAGGCCCTGTTCTTTGTGATAGATGTGCACCATCTGATTTCAGGGTTTTTTTACACCCTATGCTTTCCAGTCAAATATTCACTTGAGGTAATTCAAAACACTCACTTGGCTCGATGACGCCAGAATAGCTCCCCTCCATGCAGTTCCATGGAGCTCAGCATAGTTAGGGCACAGAGATGAAAAGACGATTGAACCATGTACTGAACGTTCAGGTTTTTCCCTGCTTTTGAAAATCTGTTTGCGCTTGTAGAGTAAATGTTTTGTACTTTTTAAGAGTGTAAAAAAAATAGATGGAGGGATTCAGAGAAAATGGCGACCAGATAGGACCCATCTATCTGGAGCTCCTGCTGCCAGACCAGAAAAATAGGAAATTAGGTGAAGGAAACGGGGAGGTGGAGTTCTGAAATTAGAACTAGGGTAACAGGGTTTCTCCTGAACCCCTTCTTTTGTGGGATTTCCACTCACAAAGCAAACTAAGAATGCTTTAAAGCACTATAATTTTGACGAAGTGGCAGGTGCCAGATATGCCCTTGCCTGGAGCAGGGATCCCTGCAGGTGGACGCCCTGAGAGGGGGCAGAATCTCAGACACGAGGGGAACCCCACACTGAGCTCTCCATGCGGTTGGATGCCTTGAGCTCACGGTCAGGGGTTGGTGGTGGGTAGCCATAATTTAGAGTAGAAGAAAAAATATATTATTACCTTAGGAAGATCATGGTGTGGGAGAAAAAGGCAGAAAGTCGGGAGTCCAGGGAGCAAATTTAGTTCCAATTGGCCGACTAGCAAACAACCCCCCTGATAAGCTGCATCTCCCCCTCTGGGGGTCAGCTTGACAGCCACCAAATCTGAGCACATCACAAGTAGAATTTTTTTTAAGGGTGAAACATAAATGATTGGTTTAAAACTCAAACCCAAGTCTGGTTGCTCAGTTCCAAGCACCACATAGGGGAGGTCCTTAACATAAATCAGCATAAGAAGCAACCTAGCTAAGGAATGCCAGAACTCAGCCACAGGGCCTGGCAGCTTTTACCATAACAAAGACCCGCTGTAGCAGTGTCAGCCTTAAACAGCACTGAGCTGTAGCCCAGAGACTGTGGGAGACAATTTCATTCTAGCTGGCCAGAGGGATAAAAAAGAAAATCCTCTGATCTAGGAAGCATCAGCAGTCTAGATAGGACAACAAGCTTCCCTCTCAGTGATTCTACACATAGCTGGGGAGGCCCTGCCGGTCTTGGAGCCCTAGACGGGGCTGAGGGAGCCCCCCAGTGCCCCCTCCCAGCCCCTGCTGCAGTGCTACATGCAGCACAAGGCAGGTACTCCAGCACCCAAGTGACCCCTGGCCACGGGCGCGATCTTGCTTTTGAAGTAATCTCACACAGCATCTGTGGAACCCTACATCAGGGATGGGAAAGTCCATTAACGCATGCCCAGGAGAGCCAGCATAGGAAAGCTGGATTTTCCTGCCCGTGGGCTCCGATGGATGTTGCACCTGGAGCAGCCCACCTGGGCCAGATGATTGCAGTTCAGCCAATGGGATTGACCTGGGGTCCTTCACCAGCCTCCCCGGGAACCCTTGAAAAGGCAGGAACCAGAAGGGAGAGGGGTGGTCTGGTCGTCTTCCTGGGAGGAGAGAGATCCTTGCATGACCTGAGGCAGTCTCTGCCAGGCCCCATGGTCAAAGGAATCCTATGGGTGCCTTGTAAAACCTGAAGCTTCTTTTAACTCTCATTAAATTCACTTGGATCACGAGCCTGGCTTCCGCATGAAATTTTTCTCGCGGGGAGCCAAGGACTGGGGTTGGAATTTAGGCCAGAGAGAGAGACCTTACAAGTCCATGACCCCGTGACCTTGAGGAAGAGTTGGAATTCCTCTGGCCTCAAGGACAGGTGATCAAGTATCATTACCTCCTTACCCACTGCTCTACTTATTCTCACTTTATTCACTAGCCCTTCTAACTTTTCCACCGCACTCAGTTTCAACGTGCTCAGGTTGGTGTTGGGCTTTTATTTACTCGCTTTCTTCTTTATCCCTCTTTTTTCCCCTTTTCCCCTCTTTTTCCTCTTCTCTCCCACTCTCTCCTCTCATATGCCACTAAAGGCTTCCAGGTCACTTCCCTCCGCTTAGGGCAAATCAACCCAAATAGCAGGAGGCACTCCAGCCTGCCCTGTGTGGGAGTGCTGTACACCACACAAGGCACCTGGGACAAACACCTACAGTGCGCTGCACCGTTGAAGAAACCTCCGTCATGCCTCTAAGGTGATCTCGTCAACTAGGGCAATTCTGCCCAGCACCACTGGGTCCCGGCATTAAAAGGGCACACTGACCTGCCATGTTGGAGCAGTGTCTAAACCCCTCTGGCCCCTCATCCAAGCAATCAGGGATCAGCTACTACTTTATACTTTATTTCCTCCTTCTCTCTCTCCTTGCTCTTTACCATCACAGCCAACCTTAGTGAACTCAGTTGGATTTATTTCCTTCTTTCTCTTTATTCTCTTTTTCTTTCTTTCCTCTTTCTGTCTTTGCTTTCTTCACCTCTCTCTTAGCTTGTACGATTCTCTCTGCTCCCTCTCATTGCTTGCACATACCACTGCTGGTTTCCAGAGCCCTACACTCTGCCTAGGGCAACCCTGTCCTCCTAGTGGGCAGCCTGACCCCTAAGACAGTACTGCACACAGGACGAGTCAGAGCTACACACAGCATAACACAGGGTCAGTTATTTCTTTAACCATTTAAAAAATACTCTCTCCTCCTCCTTCCTTTTCTCTTCTCTCTTTTTCCTTTTATTGGACTCTTCTTACAGGTTTTCTGCTTTTCTCCGCTCCATCTAGCTCTTCTCTACTTCCTACCACAGCCTCCACAGATTTGGTTCTCCTTTTTAGTTGTTTTCTTTTCTTTTTTTTTTTTTTTTTACTGTTGTCACCTTTGTTTACTCTGTGCATTTTAGTTGTGTGTGGGTGAGTGGTTGTCAGTCTGGTTGGCATTATTGCCCCAGTCTGTGTCTTCCTCTTTCTCTCTTTTTCCTCTCCTTTCACTCTCTTTCCCATCACAAGACAATAGCTGTCTCCAGGCCACTCCCCTCTGCCTAGGGCAAACCTGAAGGCCCAACTGAGGGAGCTCCCACCCCCCACTTATTGGTGTGGCAAGCAGCTGGGGAATTCACGCTGGTCCTCTCCCACACACCAGGCCACAGGTTGTTCTCCCCTATAAAAAGTGGGGGCATCCCCAGCCTAAATCCTGAGGTCCTACAAGTGACTGGGGGAAACGCCTGACCACCACTTGTGAGGCTCCACGCTACTGTGGGAACATCCACCCAATCTCCAAGGCGATCTCTCTGTACATCCCCTTGTCTAGCCAGATTTGTAAAGTAGAATTTGGATCATGATAGTGGGGGGAGGAAGCATTTAGGAACTAGAGGAAACATGTTTCATTGTTGCTACCCTGCACCCTGACTGGCTTATCTCCTCCCCACATCCCTTCAGGAAGGGGGTGTCCAGTTACCTACCAATGGGCTTTGAGTCTCCACTCTGCACTCACCCTCATTTACAATGACATGATTTTTGTGTTCTTTGATGCTTGATATCTGATCCCTTCAACAGTTCATGGTCACACAGGCTGGTGTGCTTCCTCCATGTGGGCTTTGTTGCTTCTGAGCTAGATGGCCGCTTCTTTATTTTCAAGCCTGTAAGATCCCAGATGCTATAACTTTTGATAGCCAGGCACCATCAGCTTTCTTCACCACATTTGCTAGTGCACACATTTTTCTTCAACCATCATGTTGGAAAGGTGTTCATCATGGAATGCCAATTTAATATAACGTGTTCTTGCATTGAGTAAGTATTTGGCAATGTCCATCTACTGCCTTAATACTAAGTCTATAAATATATGCACGTTGATCTATTTACGAACCCTCCTGTATAAATATATTTACATATGTACATGCCAGTATGTAGACCTCTAGAAATACCCTTTGTCACCTAGTTCTTTCCTCTATTTACTTTTACTTTCCTCTTGTCCGACTATCATGCTCAGCTTTCACTTGGGTTTGAGTAATTTCTCTTGGTTACATTGCCCTTGCTGAATACCTACCAGGCTTCTCACACCCTCCTTGCGACGGATTTTGGATTACTTGTTGCTCCCCTGTCGCTGGATTGGTCAGCATCACCTCCTTACCCCCTCCTCTCTCTCTCCCATGTCCCCGGGAACCATTGGTCCTGTTGTTTTCTCCTCCAGACTATTCTTCCAGCCTATCTTATCTAGATAGATCTGTTGAGATAATAATATGCACCAAAAATCAAACCATAGCAAGATAGGCGATGGGTGAGAACACTGTGATGACAAAAAAAAACAACAACAGAAAACCAATGATCAATAAAAGAGTAAATTAATTAAAAGACAAAAAAATTTTTTAAGAAAGAAAAACCTGTAAATAGATCAAGGTCTGATTTTTTTTTCTATAGGTGTGTCCTTCAGTCAGGTCTGATGGCGTATCATGCTCTGGCCCCAGAGTCTGTCCTTTGTACTCCCTCAGGGGCTACCCGCTCTGCTCTCATGGTTGCTCTGCTGCATGCTTTTAGTGATTTGCCTCCGTGTTGGAGGGCCAGTCGGGTCAGTCCCAACACAGAGTCTCCGGTATTGTCCCCATAGGGCTCTGGGCCAGCAAGGGATGGCATGTCTCATAGTGGGATCAGCCATATGGTCCACTCTGTACATTGGCTGTTCAGAGTGCCAAAATCATCCTCCAAGCCTGGTGGACCAGTGTGTGCTCCACTCTCTTCCTCCCCCTTCATTTGCCCCTGTGTGCTCTGATCAGACATGTCCATCTCCCCTAGCTACAGGTTCAGTGCCGTCTTCTAAAGTAAATTCTTCTGGGGGGAGGGGCAGTTGTCCACGTAGCTGGTATGGAGGCTGGACCATCCACTTTTCATTTAGGATCAAAAGCATCTAGCTTTTAGCATTAGGTGCTATTGAGTCAGTTCCAACTCAAGGCAGAATGAACCACTGCGCAGTCCTACACCATCTTCAAAACTGTTGTTATACTTGAACCTAACATTTCAGCCTTTTCCAGGGACTGGCATCTCCTGATAACATATCCAAAGCATGTGAAGTCTCCCCGTGCTTGCTTCTAAGGACCTTTCAGACTGTTCTTCTGACACAAATCTGTTCATTCTTCCAGCACTCAATGGTATTTTTAATATTCTTGGCTAGTGTCATCTTGATGGGTTGAAACACTATCTCGCTCTAGTGTTGATGTACATTTTTCTGATGCCTAATTATACTGAGTATCTTTTAAGGTAATCATTTAATTTTTATGGCATTTTGAAAAGATGTCAATAAGGTCTATTTAATTTGTGTTCAGATGGAAACACATAACTCAAACTAAATATGTGACAGTAGAATAAGAATCCATTTTATCCTAAATACTTGAGATATTTATACAGCCTACTCAAGTTTTTATCAACATAGATAAGGTGGCGGTGGTGGTGGTGGTGGTGGTGGTGGTGGTGGTGGTGGTGGTGGTGGTGGTGGTTTTTAAGAGTTAATCTCTAAATAGGGGGCTGTAGTACTGAGCACTGAATCTCCTTTGCTTGATTAATTTTTATGTTAGGGAAGTAATACAAGGATTCCATCAAATGACCCATCAGTTTGAGGAAAAAGCATATCAGAATTGATGGTCAAAGCCTATATGGCTTTATGGTTTAGTCTCTAGGGGTATGTAATGCTCTTGTGAAAATAGTATTCCTCATGATAATAACGAGGAACTGGTGGGCCTCCAGGGCTGGGAGCTGAACTGAGGGGCAGTTCTACCCTGTCTAATAGGGTCACTATGAGTTGGCAAAGACTCGATGGCTGTCAGTTTGGTTTGTTTGACTTGAGTACTGGCATTCAGTGTGTTTATCGAAATCAATAAATTACAAGCATTTAGATGTCTATTTTTTTGTTTTGTTTTTTTTTGTTTTGTTTTTTTTTTAATTTTATTTTATTTATTTATTTTTTAAATTTTAACAATTTATTGGGGCTCATACAATTCTTTTCACAGTTCATATATATACATACATCAATTGTATAAAGCACATCTGTACAGTCTTTGCCTTAATCATTTTTTTCTCTTTTCTTCTTTTACATTTTATTAGGGACTCATACAACTCTTACCACAATCCATACATATACATACATCAATTGTATAAAGCACATCCATACATTCCCTGCCCCAATCATTCTCAAGGCATTTGCTCTCCACTTAAGCCCCTTGCATCAGGTCCTCTTTTTTTTTTCCCCTCCTCCCTCCCCCTTCCCCCCTCCCTCATATGCCCTTGGTAATTTATACATCGTTGTTTTGTCATATCTTGCCCTATCCGGAGTCTCCCTTCCCCCCTTCTCTGCTGTCCCTCTCCCAGGGAAGAGGTCACATGTGGATCCTTGTAATCAGTTCCCCCTTTCCAACCCACTCACCCTCCACTCTCCCAGCATCGTCCCTCACACCCTTGGTCCTGAAGGTATCATCCACCCTGGATTCCCTGTACCTCCAACCCTCATATGCACCAGTGTACAGCCTCTATCCTATCCAGCCCTGCAAGGTAGAATTCGGATCATGGTAGTTAGGGGTAGGAAGCATCCAGGATCTGGGGGAAAGCTGTGTTCTTCATCAATACTACCTCACACCCTAATTAACCCATCTCCTCTCCTAAACCCCTCTATGAGGGGATCTCCATTGGTCGACACTTGGGCCTTGGGTCTCCACTCTGCACTTCCCCCTTCATTTAATATGATATATATATACATATATATACATATACACATATATACACATACATACACACACTTATATCTTTTTTTTTTTTTGCATGATGCCTCATACCTGGTCCCTTGGGCACCTCGTGATCGCACTGGCCGGGTGTGCTTCTTCCATGTGGGCTTATTTGCTTCTGAGCTAGATGGCCGCTTGTTCACCTTCAAGCCTTTAAGACCCCAGACACTATCTCTTTTGCTAGCCGGGCACCATCAGCTTTCTTCACCACATTTGCTTATGCACCCATACAAAATTTAAATCCCCCAAGCCTCTGAAAACTGCGAAGATTTCACAGCACTAGGTTGGTACTCTCCCATCCAAGAATCAGTGTAACTGGCAGGGTGTGAGGCATTCAGGCTCCCTCAGTTCCTCCTACTGCCTTCCCTGACCCTGGTCACTTGCTTCTATTACCTCTCTTGGACCTTACATGCATTTGAATTAGAACACCATAGAGTACAGTGCTCTACATGTGCAGCAGCTCTAACCATGTCACTCTCTGTCTCTATGAAGCCTCTTCCAACAAAATTCAAATGCGATTGTATGTGCACACATAAACACACGCATGCACCAGAGCACCCTTCTTAACAGAGAGTCAGGAGGGTCTCTTATTTGCTGTCCTCACTTTGGACACAAGTCCCTTGATGATGAGTAGGAGAAAAGGAACATCAGGTAGTGGGGGAAACCCTAAGGAGGAACAGAGGAGAGCTTTAACTAAGAATAATGCTACTAGGGGAATGATGGCATGTGAGGAAAATTAGATACTTCCAGACTGTCAGATTTTTCCATACAGCAAAATTAACTTTTCTAGTTTTGTCTAAAACTGGCCCCAGGAAATTTCAAATAGCACATCTCAGATTATCTAACCTACAAAGGAGTAGCCGGCCTTCCACCCACCCCCACCCCACCCCCGCCAAAAAACCAAGCGGTACAAAGCTCCACTGGGTACACATTTCAAAATATACATTCTCCTGTTTGGGCAGGCATCTGGCAACTTGCTCCGAGCTAGTGCACCCACACTTTTTTCCCAAGGCCATTGCTGGTGACAAGACCTTGTGCTCTTCTCACAAGCCAGAATGCAAACATAAATCAAGTCAGTGTAAGACGCCATCATCACCTCACTCAAATACACCTCGTCAAGTGAACTCAAACTTCAAGAAGATGCTCATTTGTTTGGTTTTGTTGATGTGAGGGTGATAGTGCATTTGGAGTTTAGTCATTGCACTAGGTCAGACTGTTAATCAAGCTTCCTATATAGAGGTTCTGAAGATATTGTGTAAGAAGGTCTGAGTTGTCTGGCTAGACCAGAGCTTGCACACTGCTATTGACTAGAAGTTCCGACACACAGAATCCAGGACAGATAAACCCCTCAGGACCAATACTGAGAGTAGCAACACCACGAGGGAAGGTAGGGGGGAGAAGCAGAAGAAAGGGGAAACCAATCTCAATGATGGACATACAGCCCCACTCCACCACCCAGGGGAACAAACAGCAGAAGTTTGGGTGAAGGGATACAGCAGAGGCGTAAAATATAAAACTAAAAAGTATGTATAAAGTATCAGTGGTTCACGTGGGTGGGAGGAGGGGAAAAAAGGAGCTCAAGGAGAAAGAACATGTTTGGAAATGATGATAGCAATGTATGTACAAATGTGCTTCATACAAATTGGTGTATGAATTGTTACAAGAGCTGTAAGATCCCCCAATAAAATGATTTATTTAAAATAAAAAGGACTGATTAGTGGTAGACAGGGGACTGGTTTTGCCACCATGACAGTGCACCTGCTCACACAAAAAAAACAGCATGCCTCTATCGCCCGATCTGATCCCAGCACACCGAGGCAAAATACTAAGGGTGTACAACAGAACAGGAAGGGGAACAGAGCAACGAAGTCCCCAGGGAATACCAAAAATAGACTTTGGGGCCAGGGCTAGCTGACCCATCATACTCTATGAGAAAACACTCCTAAAGGCCAACAAACAGTCCTTGAACTAACTAAAAGCTTTTCTTTCTTGTGTTTTGTTTTGCTTTTTGTCATTGGCTTGTTGGTGGTGGTGTTGTTCTTTTGTTTCATTTTGTTGCTTGGGTTTGCTCTGTCTCGTTTTTGTGCATGCTATGATTTCCACAGGTCTGTCTAAATGAGATAGGCTGGATGAACAATCTGGAGGAGAAAACAATGGGACTGACAGCTGGGGGAGGGAGATGGGAAAGGGGGGTGTAGGGAAAAAGGAAGTGCTGTTAACAAACCCAGGGACAAGGGAACACCAAGTGATCCAAATAGATGGTGAGGAGGGTGTAGGAGGCTTGGTAGAGTGTAACCAAGAGTAATGTAACCTAGAGGAATTACTGAAACACAAATGAAGGCTGAACATGAGAGTGGGACAATCAGAAAGTAAAAGGAAATCAAGGAAAGAGGTAGGAAGCAAAGGGCATTTATAGAGGTCTAAATAAAGCATGTGCATATGTAAATATATTTATGTATAACGATGGGGAAATAGATCTATATGCATATATTTATAGGTTTAGTATTAAGGTAACAGATGTACATTGGGCCTCCATTCAAGTACTCCCTCAATGCAAAAATACTTTGTTGTATTAAAGTGGCATTGCGTGATGCTCACCTCCCCAACACAATTGCTGGAGGCAAATGGGTGCATAAGCAAATGTGGTGACTGAAGTTGATGGTGGTCGGCTATCAAAAGTTATACATTCTGGGGTCTTAAAAGCTTGAAGTTAAACAAGTGGTCATGTAGCTGAGAAGCAACAAAGCCCACATGAAAGAAGCACACCAGCATGTGTGATCACGAGGTGTCGGAAGAATCAGGTATCAGACATCATCGGAACAAAAAAGTCATATCTTTGTGAATACGGGGGAGTGTGGAGTGAAAACCCAAAGCTCATTTGTAGATAATTGGACATCCCCTTACAGAAGGGTAGCAGGGAGGAGAGGAGCCAGTCAGGGTGCACTGTAGCAACAATGAAACATACAACTTTCCTCTAGCTCCTAAATGCTTCTTCCCCCACAACTAAAATGATCCCCATTCTACCTTACAAATCTAGCTAGACCTGAGGATGTACACTGGTACAGATAGGAACTGGAAACACAGGGAATCCAGGGCGGATGATCCCTTCAGGACCAGTGGTGAGAGTGGCGATACGAGGAGGGTAGAGGGAGGGAGGAATGGAAAGGGGAAACCGATTACAAGGATCTACATATAACCATCTCCCTGGGGGACAGACAACAGAAAAGTGGCTGAAGGGAGATATTGTATAGTGTAAGATAAGACAAAATAATAATTTAGAAATTATTCAGGGTTCATGAGGGATGGGGAATAATTATCAGCTGATGCCAGCGGATTAAGTGGAGAGCAAATGTTTTCAGAATGATGAGGGCAATGAATGTACAAATATGATGTATGTATCAATTGTGATAAGAGTTGTATGATGCCCCAAAAATTGATTATAAAAAAAGAGAAAAGAAATAACAGTATGAAAACATCCCCCCAAAAAGCATGCCTCTCTTGTCCCTCATATCCTAATCACCTGAACTCACTCCATGTGACTTCTTTCTGTTTCCATGAATGAAGGACAGTGGTTTGACAACACAGAAGAGGGGGGGAAAAAACAAGGGTGTCACCCAAACTGCTGAGTTTGAAAAATGTTTCCAAGAATATAATCACAGATTAGACAAATGTGTGAAGTGTAATGGAGAGTACTATGAAGGGGATAAAAAATTTAAATGCATAGTTTTGAAAAAATTGTAGTTTTTGTCGGGTTCCCCCTAGTAGCTTCCAATTTCATAGCAACTCAAGCCATCACCATACATCAAACTGACAGAGAAGGGGTGGGTTTTGTGTGTAGGTGGTGTTGGTTATTGCACAGGGGCAAGGGACTTCTGGTGGCATAGTACCTTATGCCTTGGGTGTCAACTGTAATGTCAGCAGTGGGGAACCACCAGTCAGTCCTCAGAAGAAAAGGATGAGGCGTTCTACTCCCATAGAGTTAGCCTTTGGGAAACCCACAGAGATAGTTCTGCTCTGATCTCATAGAGTCGCTATGGCTCAGCATCGACTCCATCGAAGTGAGCTGACAAACTAAAGGCAGGAGATCTGAAAGAGGATGCGGAAACGTTGTCTCAGGTACTTTGGACATATTACTATGGTGGAACCAGTCCTGCAAGAAGGGCATCATTTTTGGCAGAGGGTTAGCAAACAAGAGGAAGACCCTTACTTAGGTGGATTGACACCGTGGCTGCGAGAATCGGCTCAAATACAGTAACAAGTGCGAGGATGGCGCAGGACTGGGCTTTGTTTCTCTCTCTAGTGCACAGGCCCCTATGAATCCGAACTGACTCCAGGGCTCTACAATATCAACTACTACAACCCTGAAGTTCAAACCTACCCAGTGGCTTCCCAAAAGGGAGGTGTGGCCATGTGCCTCTGTAAAGATGACAGCTAGGGAGCCCCTGCGGGGCAGTTCTACTCTGTGGCACAGGGGCAGCCAGGAGTCGGAATGTGCTTCACAGCAAAGGGTGTGGTTTGTCTCAGATTGTGCCTGCTGCTGTTTATGCTATGCACTGAGTTGAACATGTGACACTCAGGAGCGAATGAATGGAAACACACCCATGATGCTTCCATGATGCCAGATGCAAGCTGACACTGTTTCTGAGTTCTGGGCATATTATTTTTTCAGAGATAATTTCCTGTAGCGGTGACACACCGAGTCCTATTTCATGTAAAAGCATCAGCAGCAGAGGAAAGCACTGCACAGAGAGAAGACTATGACACGTAACAGGCTTTCCATAGAGGAACAAAAGGGTGGATGTCTTGGGCTGCACTCTTTTCTTGTATACAGACAGTAAACAAGCTGAACACATCTCACCTAAGCATAACATTACAACTACTTGAAGCCCAGCTCAGGCATCTGGACAAGAGGCAGCAAGGAAGGATGGGAGAGAGTTAATGGGCTGGGCGTCCCCAAAGGTGCAGAGTGGGAATCAAGGGAGGATCCAGGACGAGCCAAGGCTTCTGGCAGAAGTCTGAGAGGAGAGCAGCAGAAAGGAGCTGCTCTCTGGGTCCTCACAGATGTAGCCAGTGAGAGAGCAGCAGTGCTGCCCCCTGGCGGTGCGCCGAAGGCAGGGCCGCTTCCCCCAGGGCTGGAGAGCTCTGGGGAAAGACAAATCCTGTCACTTTGGATGCCAAGTAAGGGGGCACTGTGTGCCGGTGGTGTACCTATGTTGGCCAAAGCGCTGCCCACTGTGCATTTGCTTCTCACAAGCACAGTTATCCTTCCTCGTGCATCCAGGAAAGACAGTTCTAGAAAAACACAAGCAGTAAAATAAAACACTGCCAGGTCTCGAACCATCCTCACCATTGTTACTATGCCCACTGATGTAGCCACTGGTTCGAGCTGTTTTATTGCCCGTCCTCCACTTTTTGCCAAGCATCATGTCCTTCATGGACTTGATGTCCCTTCAGGGACTGGTCTCTCCTGACAGCACGTCCAAAGATATCAAATGAAGTCCAGCCATCCTTTGTCCCCATGTTCTCTTGGCAGTCCTTGTACTTTTATTGCTCAGTGTCTGATTATTTGGGACCAGGCCTTATTGCTGCCCCTTCCTCACCTTGGCCCCCAATCCCGACCCCAAGCCCTGCACATCCACTGTGTGAAACCTCCTGTTCCTGTAACCATCCCTGTGCTTTTGTGTGGGGGGGTCTAGCTGGGTTCCCCTGGCAATTCGCCAGCTGCCCTTGGGAAAGTTCATGGAGTCGGCTAATTAGTAGAAAAGCCAAACGTCCAGCTGAGATTGGTTTACTCCCTAGCACCCTTGGGCAGGAGCACAGCCCCACTCCCGGTCCCAGGTAGCCAACGACCACACCTAGGTTCTCCGGACTTGGCAGCTGTAACATGTGGCCTGGGCTTCCCCTTCATTTCCTGCTCCTTTCTGGCTTGCTGTCTGACTTTTCTTTGCGGAATTAAAGCTGCAAATTGACAGGATCCCATAAACACTCTAAAGCCACAAAAAAACACCAAATGCCCACCCAAACATGTGAAACTTCCAAAAATCATCCTTAGAAGATTCCCAAACCCTAAACATTCCTAAACCCCATATATGCCCTGAAAACACCACGAAAGCCCTAAGAAAACCTAAAATGCTGGGGGAAAAAAACACATATAATATGAAAAATACCCTAAAATCCCTAAGGAACTCTGTAACATCACTAAAAACACCATATTGTGCTGAAAAATACCTATACACTCTAAAAAACCACCCCTAAATCCCTTAAACACTCCCTAAAATCTTATAAAACACCCTAAAAACCCCAAACCACCCGAATGCCCCAAACACACCTTGAACGTCCACAAACAACCTAAAAGCCCTAAAAAATCACATGCCACCAAAAAGCCCTAAATGACCGCAAAATGCCAACTCATAGCCACCCTATAGAGGGCTTCTGGAGCTGTCAGTCTTTTATGGGAACAGCTTTATCGTTCTCCCAAGGAGAAGTTGGTAGGTTTGAAACCCAGACCTCATATTTAGCAGTCTAATAATTGCTGGACAGTGCCACCAAGGCTCTACTGGTGTAGTGGGTTACACATTGGGCTGCTAACCTCAAGGGAAACGGTTCAAAACCACCACCCACTCCTTGGGAGAAAGAAGAAGCTTTCTTTCTATTCCCCTAGATTTCTCATTGAAGGTGTAAAGTAACCTGTTAAATGCTCGCAGTGGCAGCAGCAATGTCTCATAACCATGGGGAAATGTGGTTCAGAAACTTCAGAAGCAAGCATCCACCAGTAGGTGACTGACCAGCAGTATTGACTTGGGCAAAGAGAAGGTGACATGGAAGGGTAAGGAGAAGAATGCGTGCAGAGGGCAGGTTGGCAGCTGAGCCTAAGTCCAGTAGAAACAACAGCAGAATGGCCTGTTCCTGGAAGGGCCACAGGAGATGGTGCGACTTCATGTAGCCCCCACTTACATGTGTAACAGCAGCAATTGCCTGAACACGTGGTCTCCCCAGGGAGGAGCCTTTGTGTGGTGTTAAGATGCTGTTACTGTCTGTTGTACTGTGGTGGCCTGCATTTGGCTGTAATGGTGGAAATTTTGCAGCCAGTAGTTCAAATGCCTGCTGGGTCACTCACTGCAGGTAGACTTCAGCAGTTTCCAGACAGAGACGAGGGAGGAGGACCTGGTCTTCCACTTCTGAAAGAACTGGCCAGTGTGAACCTTGTGAATGGCAGAACACTATACCTGAACATGAGTACCGCAGGCTATAAGGCATGATGGATTGACACAGTGGCTGCAGCAATGTGCTCAAACATAGGATAGTGCTGGCCTGGAAAATAGTTCATCGTCCATTAAAAAAAATCATTATATAGGGGCTCATACAACTTTTGTTGTTGTTTTTCCCTAAAGGAGAGCAGTGTATTGGTACACTGAGAGGTATATAGATCAATGGATACGAACAGAAAAGCTACACATATATTCACCAGTCAACAGGAAACTAGCCTTCGAAAAAGGACACAGAAATATCCAAAGGGACAAATTCTGCTTGCTCAACAAATGGTGTTGGACAAACTGAGATACCGTATGTAGGAAAATGAAGCAAGCCCCAAACCTTCCCCCATGCACAGAAATTAACTGAAGAGGGGTTAAAACCTGAAAGTAAACCTCCGGGCTATCATAATCATTTTTTCGATGACCTCATCGGTCAGAAATCATTGTAGGAACGCCAAAGCGTTCTTGTGTTCAACGTCTACATACATAGCAGGTGCTCCAGTAAAGGGGAATCTTGGTGGAGCTGGCTCATCCATTCCTGAAGAGAGTAGAGCACCACGTTGGCCCATCACAGAGCTCAGGTGTAGAATCTTCCTCACTGTCATCCTTTATCTCAGCAGTGTCAGTGTTGGATTATGAATTTCCCAAAGAACCAGTATCGCTCAATTCTGTGCACAATGCTGACTCACTCTCGCTGTTATTTCACTGGTCTAAAAACCCATTTAGGTTAAAATGACACTTTTTTGATGCCATGACCTAAAATTTTTAGTGAGAAAATGTTCCCAATGACATTACATGGGTCTTCGTCTAATCCTGATGCCATGTTCTTTTTCACAGAGACCAGCTTCTTGTATAAATTGCTCAGCATACAGATGGAATAAGAACAGTGAAAGGATACAACCCTGATGCACACCTTTTCTGATTTTAAACCATGCAGTATCACCTTGTCCTGTTCACAGTCTCACCTGGTTCTATCTCTTGGCCTTTGCATAAGCTCCATATGAGTACAATGAAGTGTTGTGCAATGCCCATTCTTTTCCATGGTATCCCCAAGATTCACCTCCTTCCACTCGTGGTTTCCAGAACGTGGGGTTGGGACAAAGCCTGGATAGTCTCATGGCAAGACCAGATCAGGAATGGAGCTGAGCCGGGAGCAGCTTTATTTGCTTGCTCCAGGGAAAGTCTGCCAATGTGACTAAGCCTCAGGGGCTTTCTACAAATGATAAAGGTGAATCCCTCTCTCGTTACCCACTGATCATCTCTGAGCCTCTTGCTCTCATATCCCTTGCACAGACCTCTACCATTAGATGGACAATTCGGTAACGTTTGAACACTTTTCTGATGCTGAGCCTGGGGAGCAACTAATAGCTGAGTAAATATTGATTGAAAGATGGTGAGTGGAAGAAAATAGCTTTGCCAGGTCCAGGTTGTGATGGAGATGAGAGTGTTACCAAATCCTGCTGTCCCCATGGTGGGTTTGCTGTATTGTGCCCAGTCCTGAAAGTCTGAGCCAGGGGTTTTAACGTGGCCCCTTTCAAAACATATAGGTGGAATTCTTGGACCATGAGCTGTCCATAAAGCTTTACCAAGGAGATGTCCGCCCTGGAGCGAAACAACCCAAGAACCTAGATCTTCGTGAAGGTGTTGGTAAGGGATGCAGCGGAAATCATAAACTTGACTGAAAGCAAAAGAAACTTTGCCTTCATGTGCCTGCAGCTGGACGAAGTGGTGCTGGAGCACACCCTCCTTTGTGATTCTTCTTGTTCTTTTTATGAGCTGCTCCCTGGCCTGTGTAGTCCCGTAAATCTGGAAACTCTTTGCTGGTGGGGGCAATTGTTATATCCTCCCCCCAGATCCAGATGTCTTGTCCATGGTCAGTGTGCAATCCTTGTTTGCCAGAGGAGTGGGGCATCTAAAGGCAGGCAGGGGTCACATACTTTTTTTCTACACTTTCTAGAAAGACCAGAGCTAAACATCTTGCAGCCCTTTTCATGTCCTCATTCTTTTCTGTATTTATTTTCCATGAAAGAGGAGAAGAAACGCGACAGCATCTACTGACAGCAAGTCAAATGCCATCGTGTGTGTTCAGAGGGCAGGCTGGTTCTCATTTGCCTAACTCATCAGTCCCATCGTGCCATGTCCATGTTAGATTGTTTAGGGAAACAGATGACATATGTTATGATGCTAAATAAGCTGAAACAGTGCCAGGATGGAGGCAGAAGGGTTTTATTTGTTTGTTTTTAAATGAAGCATGGCTTTCTAGTGACTTATTGTGGTGGGGAAGGGGGGCACCGAGAGCAACAAGACATGGCTGTGACAGTGGTCTGGGAATTGAGACAAATCATTGCTTCTGCAGCAGAGATGAGCTGCCTCTGACCTGTCAGTTACTTGAAGGGAGACTCTGCATTTGGTCAGACAAGTCTCAGTTGGAGATGGTACCAGCTTTCCTCCTGAGCCTCTGTGGTTCCCTTTGAACTACACAGGCCCGAATCGCTTTTAGCTGAGCAACAGCAAATGGCAACACAGACTTGCCATATTGCTCTTTTGCGTACACTCTTTAAAAATCATACTAAATATACATGCATCAAAACATTCGTCACTTCCACGCTCTACAAGATTATAATTAAGTGGCATTCTGCATGTTGTTCATATATCATCCTTACCCATTCCAAAATTATGTCATCACCCTTATGGAAGCTCAGTATCGTCTCAGGGATGGCACTTCCCCTCCAGGCCCTACTGGGTTAGGCTGGGTTGACTAGAGAAATAAATCCAAGGACACTCATATAGGTATAAGAAAGACTCCACCTCACTTATTTGTCCAATTGACATGGCATTATGTAACAACCATACTTACCTTCCTACCTATCCCTGGAAACAATTGGGAGATGTTTGTCTCTATTCATTTTCCTAGCCTAGATATTTTTTGTAAGTGGAATTAAGCAAAATGTGTCCTTTTTGAAGCTGATTTATTTCACTCAGCATAATGCTTATGAGGTTCATTCCTCTTGTAGCCTGTGTCAAGAGTTCATTTCTCTTTATGGCTGAGTAGTAGTCCATTGTATATACCGTAGGCAACATGTTTGACTTATCCATTCACCTATTGATGGGTATTTAGACCGTTGACACGTTTGCGAGATTGGGAATAATGTTGCAAGGGCCATCTGTGTATTTGTATCTATTTATGCGCTTGCTTTTAATTGCTTATATCCTTCATTTCCTTTTCTTTCCTTGTTAGACTCAGTATGATCCCCTTCTGCCCCTCCTCTAGCCTCACAACCTCTGTGTCTGATGTGCCAGGATCTCACCAGAAGCCTTAACACCAAGATTCTGAGCCCTGACTGACCATTCTGACCATCCAGGGAATTGAATATTCCGGAGCACACAGAAGATGAAGTTATCAAAACTCCTTAGGCATAACCGAACAACTGGAGGGAGTGCTTTATTGGGCTGGGGGGCTGGGGATTATAGTTGTGAAGGACACCAAGAACAATTGTCATTACCTAGACTGTAAAGACTATGTTCGACATCCATGCTGGTGAGTAGCAGCTGGATTTCAGAAGCTCACAAGTGGCCATCTAGGTGGCAAGTATTGTCACCCTCACTCTGGAGGAAAGAGTGGTGAGTGGACCACATGCGAGAGAGGGAGGTGGGAAGAAAGGTAGTGGTGTTAAGAACTCCAGAGACAAGGGAACAAAAAGTGATGGAAATCGGTGGTGAGGGGGATGCAGGAGGCCTGGTAGGGCGTGATCAAGGGTAATGTAACCAAGAGGAATTACTGAAACCCAAAGGAAGCCTGAGCATGACAGTGGGCACAAAAGGAAAATCAAAGGGTATAGAAGAGTGAGCTGGGAAGCAAGGGCCAGTTATAGATGTCTAAATAAAGGCATGTACATATATTTACAAAGGGGCATGGGGAAATAGATCTATGTCCATATGTTTATAGATTTAGTATTAAGGTAGCAGATGGACATAGGGCCTCCGCTCGAGGACTCGTTCATTGCAAGAACATTGTTCTATTAAATTGGCATTAAACGATGCTCACCTTCCCTACACGATCACTGACCACAAAGCGGCTGCATAAGCAAATGTGATGAAGAAAGCCGATGGTGTCCAGCTACCAAAAGATATAGCGTGTGGGGTCTTAAAGGCTTGAAGGTAAAGAAGCAACCATCTAGCTCAGAAGCAACAGAGCCCTCATGGAGGAAGCATACCAGCCTGTGTGATCACAAAGTTTCAAAGGGATAAGGCAACAGGCATCATGAGAACAAAAAAATCTTATCATGGAGAATGAGAGGGGACGGCCGGGTATAGACCCAAAACCTATTTGCAGTGCACTGGACATCCCCTTACAGAAGGATCTCAGAGAGGAGATAAAAGAATACAGGGTATGAGTCAGCAAAGAAAAACACAAATTTCCTCAAGTTCTTTTTTTTTTGCGCACCCCGCGGGCGCCCGGTGCCGCCCCCTCCCCGGTCCCGTGGCGGCGGCGGCAGCTCGGGGCCGGGGGGGGGGGGGGGGGGGGGCGGGCGCCAGGGGAGGGGGCAGACACCAGGGGCAGCGGTGGCGGCGGCGGCTCCCGGCGCCATTTTGGGCTGATCGATGAATTGAACAAAGAGGATCAATTTCCGATCAAGCGAGTTATCAATGGGGGCCGGGGAGTGAGAGGGACTTGTCCCCGAGTCGGCCCCGCTTTCCCCGGCACCCCCCTCCTCCCCTCCGCCGCGGCTCCCCGGCGGCAAGGCAGCCCGGCGCCCCCCGGGGACGCCGCGACCGCCCGCAGCCCCCACCCCCGAGCGAGAGGCCGAGAGAGAAGCCTGACCTGCAGCTGCTGTAAATCAAAGCGCTTCCAATATTGAAACATCGATCCCACATTGGCCGCCATCTTGAGACGTATTGAGACGGAGTGAGAGGCTGATAGAGAGGGGGCTGGAGTTCTGGAGCCGCCAGGAGGCAGCAGGCGGGCGGCGCCAAAACCCGGCCTGGAGCCAGCCGCCGCCGCCGCCACAGAGGAGCGCGGACTCCTCCTCACGGCGCCACCGCCGCCAGGGCAAGCCGAGCCGGAGTCGGAGTCTGAGCCCGAGGGCGTGGCGGCCGCTGGCCCGGCCTCGCGCGCGGCCGCCCGGCCACGCCCCCCGCCAGCGGCCGAACGAGCGACCCGCCCGTGACCCCCGCCCCTCCCAACCCCCAGCCCCGGCCGGCGGCCGCCCGGCTCGGCGCGGCCCGGCCCCTAAAGGGCGGCGAGAGGGGCGCTGGAGGGCGGCGAGAGGGCAGCCCCGCCGCCCGCCGAGGCCGAGGCCGGGCTCATCTGGCGCGGGGGGGGGGGGGCGCGGAAGGAGGGGGCCCTGGCGGCAGCGGAGCGCAGCCCCCCCGCCCGCCTCTACGCCCGGGCGCTGGGTGCCGGCGACGCGCCGGGGGTCGTTGGTCATCCTGCTGGGCGCCCGCCCGCCCGCGGAGCCGCCGCGACCACCTGCTTGAGCCCAGACCCCCGGAAGGCGCAGGCCTCAGCGCACCCGCGCTTGTGCCCGAAGCCTTGACCGTGGGCGGCCCCGCCAGCCGGGGCCTCAAGGACCCAGCACCCCAGAGCGCCCTTGCTGGGGGAGGGCAGGGGCATGGGGAGGCATCAGCCCCTGACCCTCTTGAACTTGCACCCGCCAGCGTCCCACGCTGGGGCCCCAGAGTCCCCGCTCAACACCACCCGGTGACCCAGGGCCCCCTAGCTGTCACCGCCAACTTGGTACTTAGGAGACATGCTCTCTGGAGGCGGTTGAGGCTTGTCTTGTGGCCAATAATCATCTCCTACGCCTTCCTTTCCAGTCACTAATTTGATGTCTTCACTTAAAGAAATGCCCATAAGTTGAGGTTTCAGAGGAGAGCTCCTTGAGCTCCCCAGACAACAAGGGGGCCGAGTGTCACCGTCATTATCCTGAGCTGGGAGGGAACACTAGTGTTCCAGAGGCTGGGAATCTGTCACTGCCTGCCCACAGCACAGACAGAGCAGGTGCTGGTTATAATTGTTTCTAGACGTCCTGCCATGCTCAGTTGAACGTCAAAGCCATAAACGTTGCCCGACTACAATCAAACTGGAGTACGCAGACATTTCTGCATCATTGCCGGGTGGAAATACACTGAGTGGAGTTGGATGAGATGGCAGCAAGTGCTTAAGGAGGGGGTGCTGTGGGAATACCAACAAGATGACTGCTAGTCTCCGTTTCCTTCTCTCGTCTGCTTTGTGTTTTCTTTCAGGACCAGAAGAAATGATGCATATGTAAGGAAAAAAACTTTTCATTTCCAGAGGAGTTTTCCACCCCACAATCTACCCGCAGCCTCCTTTGAGCAAGCCAGTAAAAGCTTTTTTTTTTAACCTGCCTTCTCACTATGACAATTTCCGGAGCTGCTATGTGGCTGTGTTTAAAAGTCCCCCTCGGGATCCAGAGTGCAATCCATATCACAAAGGCATCCTCCCAGTCCCAAATAGCAATGTGACCTCATTTCAGAAGGTTGTTCTTGTTTCCATAGACCCAGAATGGAGTTTAAGCTGTTGATCTTGACTGTGGTTGTCGACTCAGCCTCTCATGGGCACCTCATGGGCAGTGGAGCAAACTGTGCCAATCTGTGCTACCACCAGGACTGGGAGAGGAAGCCAACAGTGGTGGGCCATAGGTCAATGTGTGGATGGGGATGATCAGGTCTTTCTTCATTATTCTGTTTCAGTCTGGAAACACCACTGAAGCCTCAGTGTCGTAGCAACACACAAACCTTCACTGACAGTCTGGGGCACATTGGCTGCAAATCAAACCCGGGTCTTCCCGGTGAAAGACGATGAGAGGTCTACCACTGAAGCACCGTGGCCCTCACCTCAAACCAGGGCAGTCATTTCCGGAGTTCAAACCAGACCACAATGCAGGATGACTGAGATTGCCACCAGAATCTGATACTGATGCAGAAAAAAACCTAATTACCATTTTATTGACTCCCAATAGGACAAAGATCTGCCCCTTTGGGGTTTTGAGACTTTAAATCCTTACAGCAGGGGTCGCAACCTGTGGGTCGCGACCCCTTTGGGGATCAAATAACCCTTTAACAGGGGTCATCCAATTCATAACGATAGCAAAATTACAGTTATAAAGTAGCAATGAAAATAATTTTATGGTTGCAGGTGACCACAACATGAACTGTATTAAAGGGTGGCGGCATTCAGAAGGTTGAGAACCATTGCCTTACAGAAATAGACAACCTCATATTTCTCCCACGGAGGGGCTAGTCAGTTCAAACCCCTGACCTTGCGATTAGCAGGTTAATGCATAGTCCACTACACCACCAGGGCTCCTAATGATATAATAAGAGATACTATTGTTAGATCTCTCGTGGGAGAAATATACCTCAGTCCTTGGCTTCGCGTGAGAAAGAATTCACTCCGCAGCCTGGATTGTGATCCAAGTGAGTTTTTTGAGAGAAGAAGTTTCAGGTTTACACAGGCACCTCAGGGCCCCTCACCCCTGCACAGCTTGCCTAGAAGCTGCTGGAGAGAAAGTCACTACGTGGGCTCCAGGATCCTGCCTTTTCTTTCTTTTCTTAAATCGTTTTATTAGGGGCTCATACAATTCTTATCACAATCCATACATACATCAATTGTGTAAAGCACATTGTACACTGACTGCCCTCATTATTCTCAAAACATTTGCCTCCACTTTAGCCCCTGGCATCAATCAAGTCCTCATTTTTACCCCTTCCTCCCCCATCCCTCAAGAAACCTTGATAATTTGTGAGTGGTGATATTGGGAGGGTAGAGGGAGGGTGGATTGGAAAGAGGAAACCGATTACAAGTATCTACATGTGACCTCCTCCCTGGGGGACAGACAACAGAAAAGTGGGTGAAGGGAGACATCGGAGAGGTCAAGATCCTGCCATTTCAATTCCTCCACAGGGAGGCATGGTTGATGGTCCTGGTCAACCCCATTGGCTGGATTGAATTCACCTGGCTCAGATGGGCCAATCCAGGTGTAACACCCACCTAGGTGTACCACCCCTTCCTGGCCGGAAGTTTGAACCTGAGCATATGTAATGGATGACCCACTCCCTATGCTAAGCTACCTAACAGTATTTGCAAGATGCCGAGCAATGTTCTAAGCTTTTTGTATATAATAATTCAATTATTTCACTTAAGAAGCCTATGTGTGGACTCTATTCTTGCCTCATTTTACAGATGAAAAATCAGTGGCACAGGATGATAAAGTCATGAGCCTATGACCACACAGTGAGGAAGTGGAAAGGAGAGATTTGAACCCAGGCTGCAGAGTCCATGCCTTGGGTGCCTACAGCGCCACATAGGACACAGGAAAGCATGGAGCAGACTCGGCGTAAGACCTAGCATGTATGTGCTAGGACTGCATGAGAGTAGCTGCTACTCAGATCCAGAAGAGAATACAAGGCTATTGCAAAAATTATTTTTTCCAAGAGAGGGTGGAATTCTGCATCTTGTGCGAAATCCCCCAACCTGCACATGGCACAGCTACTTCAGAAGGTTCCCAACAATGTGTGCTGTGTGGCAAACCTAACTGAGCTCAGGGGGAGCTGGTCTGTGGGTTATGTTACCCAGAAGGTGAGCAGTTTGAACTCACCAGCCACCACTCCAAGGGAGAAAGAGAAGGCTTTCTGCTCCCATGGACTTACAGTCTTTGAAGTGGCAGGGAGCATTTCCATGCAGCCTATGATTAGGATCTAGGAGGGTGAGGGTGGATGGAGTTGGTTGAGACCTGGCTTCAGGGCATTTCCCAGAAGGGCTTCCTGCAGTGACTCTGCCTTCAGGAATGTCTGGTGACCCTGAGGGCAGCAAAGTCCTAAGCACACTCAGGCAGTGGTTCTCAACCTTCCTAATATAGGTCCTTTTGTTGTGGTGACCGCCCCCCCCCGACCATTAAATGATTTTCTTGCTACTTCATCACTGTAATTTTGCTACAGTTATGAATTGGACGAGCCCTGTGAAAGGGTCATATGACTCCCAAAGGGGTCGCAACCCACAGGGTGAGAACCACTGCACTAAGGGTTCCCCTTCCGGGCAGCTCTACCAGTGTCTGATGTGCATAGTTCTGTGAGGTGAGAGAAATGAACTTAGTGTCTGCTTCTGGTGACAGTTGATGTGGGTGGGCTTTCTCCCTATGTCAAATCCCTCTCAAGCCATTTGTCACCACAACAGAGGGAGCCACACACATAAAGCAAGAAGAGGAGGCAGCATAGCAGGACGGTAAGCAGAACAAAGATTGAATAAGCACAATTCACTTCAATCATGAATCGGGTGCCCTTGAGATGTGAGGAAGACCCCAGTCTAGTGACATTAGATCAGGTTTAGGGATTGAGTGACGGGACCCTCTTGGCTCCCCTCAGCCCCTATCTTGCTTTCCCATTGACCCTGCCCCTTACATCGTGATTGGTCCTTATTCCAGCATGATGGTTGATTTCATAATCACAACATGTGGGAATGTGTTAGTCGATAGGTTATACAGGCACAGTCTCTGGAATGGGTAAGTGAGGAGGTGTGACTGGTGACATGACTGGTGGAATGGATCATGTGAAGTGATTTGAGATCGTTGTTCAGACCTGATAGGTCATCCAGGCCTCTAGTTGATCCTGGCAGTACTCTAGTTTAAGGAAACAAAATGTTAGGCATTTAAGTCATATTTAAGCTTAAATTTTGAGCAATAGGCTGTGGCTCACAGTGAGAGTCTATGTGGAGACCCTAAATCCATTTTGAGGGGCCACACATTCAGCCACCATTGAGTTCTTTCCTACTGCTGACCGGCAGTGGAAAACTTGCGTCCACTCCCCGGGCCAGACTCAGCGATATACGGTCGTGTGCACATCCCAATGAAGGTCCCGCTCATGCTCTCACTGGCCCTCCCGCAACTCCATGAATTGATCCGTCTTCAGGGACAGTTTTGTGACAAAGGTGTTTGTTTTCCATGTCTCATTTAAGCTTTCAGGAGCTCAGGTGGTGATGCTGGATAGTGTTGGACTATTAACAGCAAGATCGCTGGTTCGAAGCCACTAGTCATTCCACAGGAGAAAGATGAGGTTATTGCTTCCTGTAAAGGTAGCAACTTCAGGATCCCTACACAGAGTCACTATGAGTCAGAGTCAGCAGGACAGAATGAGTGTCATTTTATTTAAGTAACTGTGGCTTTGGGTCCTTCCGACACCATTGTGGCCTCATGCGGATGCTCTCCTTCATCCAGAACAGCGGTTTGTGTCTTTTTCTTGTGTAAAACATAGCAAAGGAGTTCCTAATAAAATAAAGTTGAATTGGGAGTCTTTTTTCCCTCAAACAAAGTAAATCCATAAATAGAAATGAGACTATGGTGCTAATAACCAATTGGAGAGTTGAGAGAGCTGAACTCTCAATCCTGGTAGAAACCCATTGTGACTTTAAAAACTTGCTCAAGGTCATCCATAGCCTATGAGGTTGAGTTGAGCAGACACAAAACAGATGTGTTGGGGAGTAATTGTGTACATTAAGTAAACAATTTATCTTTCTAAAGATTCTGTCTAAAACTTACTTTAAATAGTAAGTTTTCCCCTGGGCTAGGGAAAGGTCAGGGAGCTTAACCCCCTAGTATCCACCCCCTCTCAGCATTCATCATGTTAGGCCAGAGGAGCCAAATCACACCCACTACCCAGGGAGCACTGCTTCCAAAAGCCCATTGCCTGTGCCGGGGCAGAGGGCAGGTACCCGGACCAGAAATGCTGACAGAGTGGAACCAGCGGGCTCAGCCCCCAGCTTCCTGAGAGAGCAGCTGTGATGGTTTACTTTTGGACAAATGTCAATGCATGACTTGGGCAGCACGAAAAGCAGATGTGCAGAGGTTGTTCGCTGTATTCCAGAAGTTCACACACTCCCCGCAGGCTCTTTGGTGGCTTCCACCTTCAATCCCAAAAGGCCACTGCCGTCCAGTGGATTCCAACCACAGTGACCCTATATGGAGTTTTCAAGACTGTAAATCTTCATGGGAGCCAGCAGTCTCATTGTCCCCCTTGGGACAGGGAGCTAGCAGCCCGTTTCACCTCCAGGACCCCTTCCTCTCTAATTCTGGATCCAGTCCCTCCAAATATCCTGCCCTGCCCTTGTCTAGGCTTCTTAAATGCGTTCCATGCTGCTTATGTTAGTCTGGGTGCCTTAGCGAAACAAATCCACAGAAACGCGTATGTATAAGAGAGAGTTTTATGTAAAGGGTGAGTGCACATCAGGAAAACATGCCCGCATTTGCTTATGCACCCGCTTTGTCTTCAGCGATCATGTCGAGATAGGCTGGTGGCTTCTTCCATGTGGGCTTTGTTGTTTCTTAGCTAGATGGCCCCTTGTTTATCTTCCAGTCTTTAAGACCCTGGACACTATATCTTTTGATAGCCGGGCCCAGGGTGCTTAACCACTACACCACAAGGGTTCATTAGCTTGTGACTTATCTCCTGCCATTCACACTAGATGCTCAAAATAGCAGGAAACCAGGTTTCTCCTTTGTGGCCACACCAGGTACTGACAGAACCAAGAACAGAGAAATGCTTAGTTATATATCTTGACTATCATTAGCATATTATATGCCTGGCAATATGTAAGCCTTCGCTCCCCTGACCTCTCACAGTCTCGGTAAAATGAAGCTAATAAAAGTAGTGCTCTCACAAGCTTGGTAGGAGATTAAACAACTCACATAAGGGTACACAGCCTATCAACGAGGAGGCGAGATGAGGCAGTGTGTGGCTGCTGAACCCACACCCTTCACAACACCTGCATTAAAATGACTGAGGGCTATGAGGAACCAGACAGAAGCAGGTTCACACCCCAGATTGAGTCAATTTAACTGCCTATTGTGCCTGACCCTTCTATCTCTGATCTTAGAAATGGGGTTAACAACAACAAAACACTGTAGAAGAAATGTCCAGCAGATGACAGGCACGCGATTAAACAACAAAAAATAAATCACTTAAGTTGAAATTCGAACTCCTGGAAACCCCTCACACACGTGCAGAAAAGGATTGAGCCCATACGGTGTTTCCAGTGCCCCCGTCCTTCCCCCCTAAAATGAGCATTTGATAAGGTAATGCCTGGATTGTTCCAAGCCCAAGACTGTGGAGAACTAAAGGAAAACCCAGCATTATGAATCTTTGAGCACAGCCCTGCTGGGAAACCGCCCTGCAGTCACTTGTTGATGACTGGAGGAGGGACAAGAGTAGGGAGAAGAACGAGGACTGAATGTGACACATAAGCAGGGATGGCCTACATTCCATAAAGGAAAAAACTCAAGGTCTGCTTTTCTGGTGCCGGAAAGTTAAAACCCATCTGGTGCAGTTGAAAAGGTGTGTGTGTGTAGTGGGGGGGGGTGTGTTAGGGAGGAGGGGCGATGAGTCCAAAGGATGAACTCCATCTGCAATTGTGTCCTCAACTGCTTTCCCCTGCTAGCCACACGATATTTGTGGCTGGCCTGCCCTGCTTTTGTTATCAAGCCCAGAGAGGGCAAGAGACTAGCTCGAAGCCACACTGCAAGTTGGCAGTAGAATCAGGCTGAGAACTCTGGATGCTTAGAAAGCTTCACACAGACCTGAGAAAGTACCAAGGGAAGACCTGTTCGCTAACTGGGCAGCACTCACTGCATGCCAGCGCTGTTCCAGTGCCCCAGCCAGGGCATTGCTCCCTGTGTCTGTGTGTCTTCAGTGATGCACACAGGTGACGGATTGGCTTTTAATAGCATGCTTGGAAGGTTGAGGCCACCCAGCGGCACCTAGAAAGAAGGGCCTGCAAATCTACTTCAGACCAAGCAGCCTTTCCAGACCCTGGGGAGCACAGTTCTTCTTGGACACACAAGGAGGCCAGGAGTTGAAGTTGATTCCATGATGTAGTTGATTCCATGGTTCCCGGTTGTAGCTATACCTAGAGTCACATCCACATTCATGTTTATATCTCTTCACTCCATGGGGTGTTCATGGCTCCAACTCTTCTGAAGCAGACCACCAGGATTTTGTTTAAGAGGCCTCTGGATAGGTTTGAACTGCCAACCTTTTAGTTTGTAGCTGAGTGCTAAACAACTTGTGCCATGCAGGGTGCTAAGCTCAGAAACTCAGTCGGTGCTTCATGATCTCAGTTGGAATTATAGAGAGGGTCAGTGATGACCCATTGACTGCTGGGTAATTGTTGATGTAGTCTCCCTGTGCAGACATGTAAAGTACCTGAAAACTTAAAATCCAACTCATTGAGTGCATCATCCTGCCGTGCGCCAGCCCAGCAGCATGCTCTGCTGGGGACATTTGGCCATGCCTGGAGACATTCTGAAGAAGGGAGTCCCACTGCCATCCTGGTGCAGGGAACAACACAGCCCCACAAGAACGATGTTGGCCAAAATGTCAGCAGAGCTGCCACTGGGAAAATGGTCTAGTCCAAGCGCTGACCTTCGTAGAGGAAGAAAGCCAATCCAGAGCAGCTAAGTGACCTGCTGTGGGTTGCACAGCCTGATTCCAAGCCCAGTACTATACCCAAAGCTGTTACCACGCCCAAAATTAAACAGCAATAGCTGCCCAAAGGCCTCTTAGTTTGAGGACCAAGTAAGACAGTAAATGAGAAAGCCCTTTGACAAATGTGGCATGCTGCACAAACATGAGATGTTATTACCCAGGATCTTTTGATATATGTAAATAGATCTTGTACCAGGTCAGTTAATTTTCCAACTGCTCTATCTGAGCTTTCAGATGGCAGCACCTCTGTCCAACCCAGGAAAGGACTCCTGTGCAGGCTGAGCAGCCCTGGAAAGCCTCATGCCTGGCTTCTCCCACCCCTCAGCTAATCTCCAAGTGATTAATAAGGGCTCTCACTATGTTGTGCCTCCCAGCTGACAGATACTAGGCTATCAAAGCATTCGTATCACCTCCTTGATGCCTGAGGAGGAATATAGTTTCATGTGTGAGAGTGCCCCAACCCGCGGGACTCAGTTATTCGAGGGGTTCCAAGGAGGACCCAGCCTGAAAGAGAAACGGGCGAGAGAGAGGAGCGAGACCAAGCAGATTCTTGTCAAGGTCTGAGTTTATTGCTACACAAGCCTCTCTATAAAGGGTGAGGCAAACAAGGGAGTTCAAAGGAGAGATAAAAAAAAGGAAGGGTGGGAGTGTAGAGCACACAGGGCAGGCGGCCGCAAGTCTGCAGTTGGAATGTCCGGTGCTGGAGCAGACAAGGGTGGGCCATCTGGTGTGTGTCAGGGTAAGATAAGGTTGAGGTGACGTGGCTTTAGCCCTGCTGGGCAGGCAATATGGCCTTGGTTTTGTCAGGCTGATTATGCCCGGTTCCCAACATGAGAGAAGCCAGGAATATCTCCTCTCACAACTGTGCAGCAAACGAGATCAGATCTCCCAATCTGATTTTCAGCCCTCCTGTCTTTCCAAGTGAAGTGGATGGTCCATTTCACATTGTCTCAAGTCTTTGCACATTGCATGCCAACATTGCGACACAGGGCGCGGCTGTGGGTCTTAGTAGACAAAGCCCCCACCCAGAACCCTGCCCTCAGAGCTCCTTGGTCACCCTGCACAACGCAGGTCCAGGCCGGGCTCCACACTGCAAGGCGATCAACCCTGACCCTCCAGTGTGGCCGTCCTCACACGCTCCCACATCCACCTAGAAGGACTGGAGATGAGAGATTCCGGAAGCTCCCTGCCTCATCTGCCTCCCTCCCCAGAGCGACAGAGCAACTGTAACTGATTAGGCAGGATGCAGCCTCGTTCCCAGTCCCCACCCTCTCTGGGAAAGCAGGGATGTCTGGCACCTCATCCAAGGCCTTTCCCCTGTGATCTCATTACTAAGGAGCTGCTCCTCTACCGCCCACCTCCATCACCTCATCTACATATGGGGGAGATGAGTATGTCTTCTTTGCTGCTCCTTCCCTGAGTCCACCCCAGGAGCTCCCTGAACAGATCAACAATCACTTCTCATTACACCTGCAGCAGCCGTCAGATACTGCTGAACAGAGACAGGCGCCTCCCCTGCTGCTGCCAGGCTCCAGTGCACATGTGCACACACACGTGCACACACATTGTACAGGCACACTCACATGGACACACAAGCATGCACACCCATGTGCACAAACTTTGTTCAGAGGTGGGAATTCTGCCCATTTTAGCCTCTAATATTGCAATCAGAGAGTGATAGAACAATGAAAGATGAAGGTGGATGAAGGAAGATCTATTTATTCCCTTACTTGTTACATAACCATTCAGGGCTCTTTTTTTATCCGTACAAACACACCACCACACCATCAACAATCATCAAGTAGATGTCATGTGCAGTGCTGCCCTATTCAAGGCGGTGCTGAGAATGTGAGGAGGATTCTCTCTAAAGCACAGCTCTGAGGAAGTCTGTCTCCTTCGCACTTTTACACACACAGGGTGAGGAGCCTGCAGGAGGCTCCGTGCGTTGGGTGAAGCCACACGATGAGTGAGGAGACCGAGTGTGTAGCCAGGGGAGTGAGAGCGCAGAGTTCACCACTTCACCAGCATGCTGGTGTGCACAATCGATGAAAGGGTGGCTGCCAGCAGCAGGACAGAAAAAAAGTAAAGCATGTAACTTGTGGTTTTATCTCTGGCTTACTTCCAAAAGGAATTGTTTTTGTTGTTCTAAAAAGCTTTATACCGAGAAAAAAAAAAAGAAAGAAAGAAAGCTTTATACCTCTATAAAAACAAAAGGCTACTGCTGTCAAGCACCTTCAGACTCAAGCCAGAGGAGAGCTCTCCCAGTGGGCTTCCAAGCTGAAAATCTTCACAGAAACACAGTACCTCCTGTGGAGTAGCTGGTTGGTTCAAGCCAGCAACCTGGCAGTTAACAAGTACGTCCCTTGTACCTGTAATACCTGTATAAAGTGTATTAAATATGAACTACTCCTGGTGTGTAATTTTAAATTGAATTATTGTGCCTGGAACTTTTTTTTTAATAGCTAAGAATGGTGAAATGAGACTCCTTTAGATGTTATGATAAGAATACACACTACACAGGGCTTGGACCCAACCCAGCTTAATTCAAAGGAAGGCAGATTTATTTTCTTCTGCTTCCCAGAAGGTTCCCCAGCAGAACGTGTGTTAAACAAAATTGTTTAGCTATGGAAAAGAGCAATCTCCTCTTGGGAAGATCCTGGTAGAAGGGGGCTTTGGTTACATATCCAGCTCAACCCAGCCCCAGAGGCCTCGTCATGTTTTATTTTGTTTTGCCCTTGACACTGATTGTCTTGGGAACTGTGGCCCCCGAGCAATGGCCAGGAAGTCAGGTCTTCTTGATGTAAATCCTCTAATATCCCCTACAATGATTTTCAGTGCCAATGGTAAGGCCCGCCCAGTGGCTGCCACATGCCCCTGAGCAAACACGTCAGAGCAGATGAGAGCATGAGACAGCATTTAAGAGAACGGTAGGCTGGCCTTGACTTAGCTGTTTGGCCTCTCCTCAGAAGTCATTTGTGACACTGACTGTCATGGGTTTCATTAAGAACAAGTCTATCTCTACCAAAGAAAACTGCAAGGTAAGAGGACTTTCAGCTCCAGCTACATATGTCTCCAAACTTACTTACATATTGTCCTGTTTTCAGAAGAAAAACAATTTACTCAGTGCCTCCCGGGCAAATAAAAACTTTGGTACTACAACCTACAATCCCAGATAAAGTGTAGGTATCTGCTTTGGCAGCTCCCCTGGATCGAGCTGCTCCGGTAGCTCTCCACAAAAACCCTGTGAAGAGATGATCAGGCAGGATAGCCTAGTCTGTTCTGCAGAAAGAAGCTACCCCTGAAACCTCAGTGGCTTAAAATCTAGAAGTTTATTTCTTGTTCATGCAAATTCTGACGCTAGAAGGGCAATTCTACAGGGTGTTTGTCCTGCACACCGTCCGTCAGTGATTCGGGCTGCTTCACAAATATGGTGCCACCAGATCAAAAGGTGGATTCCAGGTCATCACAGAAGAGGAAGAGAGAAGTGGGGGTTGTGGATCAGTCTTTACATGCTTTGACACTTTAGTTGACATAGATCGCTGGATAGGGCTGCTTATATAAAGGTTATCAGTTCAAACCCACCTAGCTGTACCACAAAAGGAAGGGGTCATCTGCTTTCATAAAGGGTACAGCCTAGACAACCTCATGCAACAATTGTACTCTGTACCACAAGGGGTGAGCATGAGTCAGAACTGACTTGAAGGCAACAGGATTTGGGGTGTTTTTGTTTGTTTGGTTGGTTGGTTGATTGGTTTGGTTTGCTGAGTGGGAGGTGGTTCTACCTACAGCATATTAATCTGAAGTAGTCACTTTAGGTTTTTTTGTTTGTTTTTTGAGAGATGTGGAAAAGCTCATTGGCTTTAATGGGGAGTTAACTCTGCCGCAGACGGCCTCCTCAAAATTTCCCTCCCGCTTCATAAACTAGCAGAGATTTTCAATGAAGGAGCCTGCAGGCACCCGCTGGACATCTCCTTGCAAGGTCAGTCCTTTGGAGCCACTGGGAGGGAGAAAAAAGAGACTTCTATTCCTGTAAAGAATTCCAGCCCCAGAAATCCTCAGGGGGCAATTCTGCCCTGTCCTCTCGGGTCGCTATGAGTCCGAATTGAATTTATGGCTATGAGTTGAGTTTTAATTCCATTCACTTACTGCTATTGACAGGTTGCTAGATTAGGGCTTGTCTTCCCAAATGCCAGCACTAAACGAAAATGAGCTGTCCGGGCCACAACAAAGGGGTTGGAAATAAATCAGGCACACTCATTAGATACCTATGGCAAAATTCAGAACTGAGCATGCTCTGACCCAAGTCATGTAGACCCAGGTGGAAGGTCCACCTGGTCATACAGAATAGGACTTCACAAAAGTGCACCAAAATCAACCAGTACGATCGACCAATGCCCTCCAGTGGTGTTGGGAGGTGATAGAAGTAGGCCTGGGCTCCTTGTCGCCCTCCCTTGTTCACGTGCTCTGCAAGTGGAGGGTGAGGCCCTTGGGGGTTCCTGCCGTGGCTCCTCAGCTGGTTCTGCACTCCTGCTCAGGTATTCCTCCCATGAAACCGCCATATTCAGCTGCAAACTTTCCCCACCCCTGCCATGCAGCCCGGCGTGCTTTCCGGAGATAGTGGGGACTTTTGGGGACTGCGATACCTGAAACTTTCTTTCATAACATTCACTTGGATTTACAAAAGTGCTTCTGCCATATGAATTCTTTCAGCGTTGCTAAGCAAGAACTGAGGTCAACCACCCCAGAAACCTAACACTATCAAGTCGATTCTGACTTATATCAATCTAGGGGGTCCTCAAACTATGGCCTGCGGACCACATGGCCCTCAGAGGACATTTATTCAGCATGCCGGGTGTTTTTGCCCCCCTTTTTTTTTTTTACTTCAAATTAGGTATGTGCAGTGCGCATAGGCATTTGTGCATAGTTTTATTTTTAAACTATAGTCCAGCCCTCCAGCGGGTTTGAGGGACAATGAACTGGCCTCCTGTTTAAAAAGTTTGAGGACCCCTGAAAGGACAACGTAGAACTATGCTTGTGGGTTCCCGAAGTTCTAAATCTTTACAGGAGCTGAGAACCGCATCTTTCTCTGTGAGCCATAGCGGATTCCAACTGGCTGGCCTCATGGTCACACACATTCCATCAGGCTCCTTGAGCCTTAACTTGATAATTTAATGAAACGATACTTCTCCAAGTCACACTGTATCAAGGTCTATAATCTTGCTATTCTAATATCAAATTTAAAATAAGGAATATAGTTAAGCTCCAAATCCATAAGCAATAAGATCATTGAATCTCTTTGGACACTATTACTTAAAAAAAGAAAAAACTCTGTCCAATTATTTTCAGCACAGAAAAGCTTCCAGTGTTTACAGCTTAGTATGTAATTGCTTTTTCTCTTCTTCTTTTGCATTGGTGAATCATTTTGAGCTTATAATAATGTCAAAATAAATAGTTTCCAGAGCCTCCAGGCATTCACTGTGTAATGATCATTTAAAAGATTTCTTGGTTAGAGGGTCCTCAAAAGAATAAAAAGCGTGTCCGCATCCCTGGTCATTTCTATATTCAAAAGAAGAAATTGCTCATCAAATGCTACAAGCCAATTTCTTTCTTCAGCCAAACTGCCCATTTTAGCATCACTGAATTAAGCAAATGGTTCTACATTTCAAAGTCAACAATGATACTCTTTTCCCTTTAACACGAGCATCTTAAACAGCTCAAAAAATAGTCGAGCTCTTTATTATGGCTTTTCCTGAGAAAGCTGTTTCGTTGTTTATTTTATTTATTCATCTAGACTTTCATGTTAAGATTTGTGTATTTTAAGTTCTGCTAGTCAGGACATTTTAAATGGAGCCAGATTTTTTTTTTATACTTTGTCTTTTAAAATATAATGAGACTGAGCAGTACATCCGTTAATAAAATATAAAGTCTTCCTATTTCTGTTTGTTTGTAATTTCCCTAAGGATAACTCTTAATGTAGTAAAACCAAAACCCACCATAATGAATTACATTTGGTCTACTGGGGGTTGTGGCCAACCTTTTGATAGAAAAATCCAGAGACTCCCTTCTGCATCTCCTTTCCCAACCAAACCCCGGTGGCTGGAGGCTGGAAGGAAGAAAGAGGCTGGGCTGCTGGGGCAGGGTGGGGAAGGGGTAACCTTGCAGATTATTTCAAATTCTACTCTGAAGGCAGAAAGTTATCCAAATGAGATAGCTAGAGATTCACTTCCTTAGAAAAAGATTGAAATTAATGTGTCCCTTAGAAAAGCCAAAGGAAAAAAGTCGTTATTAATTTAGGCAATTGAAGAACTTTGAAAGCCATGTCTAGTACATAAAAACACCTGTCCCTAGAGCCCATCGGCCTAGGAAACTGAATTTTTATACCATGTAAAATAAAGGAAGGTCATTTCTTAGACTTGCTCAACAGAAGATTGTCATTTTAAACCGGTTACTGTAATGAGAAGCTGGGTTTTCGTAAAAAGGACTGAATGCTTGAGTCAGTGTGAAATGAAATTAGAGATGCATGTTCTGCGCATGGCGGCATTTCCGGAGGAGTCTGTGTTCCTGTGACTGCTCTCGATCTGTCTCGTGCCTTCTGGGAAACTCACAGCGTGGTGCCCACATCTAGTCTCTCGGACTTTCTTGCCAGCTTTGGAAAGGTGTTGAGTCTGTTGGATCTGCTGCACAGAGACAGCATGCAAGTGGACCCTTCCCACATTCCTCAGAGAGCAGCCCCCCAGTGTAAAGCTGTGGGTGAGGTTTGATGACCTTTGCCCCTTCATCATCCCGCATTCTTTAAGGGACCCAAGCGCTCCCCCGAGGCATTACCGGAGAAGCAGCTACCCCATAGTTTCCAGATGGTGGGTATCAGCCTGTGTGCTCATTGGGATCGCCAGAGAGCTGTCCAAAAGACATCTTTGTCCCATCTCCACTGAGTCCGATTTTATTGGCCTGGAATGCAGCCTAGGTGCTTGGATTTTTTTCTCTCTCATAAGTTTTTATTGTGAATTAGGTGAAGGTTTACCAAGATCATCAGTTTTTTATTCAACAATTCATACCCATTGTGTTTTATGCCACTTATTGCAATCTCCACAATATAATATGACTTGTTCCACTCCCTACTTATGTCTTCTGTTTCCCTTCCTCCTCTCTTCCTACCCTTCTGAACTTGGGCCTTGGATTAATACTGCCCTTTTGAGATCAAATGGTTTGCTGTTTTCAGGTTTGCGTGCCTCACTTGTGTAATTGCTCCCATTATAGACCAATCTATTATTTGGCTGAATATTGAACCACAGGTAGGAGTTCATTTTCAAACTTAGTGAATAAGGACCATCGTTTCAGAGGTTCTGTTAGTCCCTATCCAGCCAATAAGCCTGGTCTCTTTTATGACTGTGAATTTTGCTTCACTATCTAGGACCTTTGGATGTGATCCCTTTCAAAGAAGTTGGAATTGATAGTTGGAGATCATCTAGTTATTCTGTGCTCAGAGTCATGAAGTCTAATGTTCATGTGGTCCACTCACCACTCTTTCCTCCAGAGTGAGGGTGACAATACTTGCCACCTAGATGGCCACTTGTGAGCTTCTGAAATCCAGCTGCTACTCACCAGCATGGATGTCGAACATAGTCTTTACAGTCTAGGTAATGACAATTGTTCTTGGTGTCCTTCACAACTATAATCCCCAGCCCCCCAGCCCAATAAAGCACTCCCTCCAGTTGTTCGGTTATGCCTAAGGAGTTTTGATAACTTCATCTTCTGTGTGCTCCGGAATATTCAATTCCCTGGATGGTCAGAATGGTCAGTCAGGGCTCAGAATCTTGGTGTTAAGGCTTCTGGTGAGATCCTGGCACATCAGACACAGAGGTTGTGAGGCTAGAGGATGGGCAGAAGGGGATCATACTGAGTCTAACAAGGAAAGAAAAGGAAATGAAGGATATAAGCAATTAAAAGCAAGCGCATAAATAGATACAAATACACAGATGGCCCTTGCAACATTATTCCCAATCTCGCAAACGTGTCAACGGTCTAAATACCCATCAATAGGTGAATGGATAAGTCAAACATGTTGCCTACGGTATATACAATGGACTACTACTCAGCCATAAAGAGAAATGAACTCTTGACACAGGCTACAAGAGGAATGAACCTCATAAGCATTATGCTGAGTGAAATAAATCAGCTTCAAAAAGGACACATTTTGCTTAATTCCACTTACAAAAAATATCTAGGCTAGGAAAATGAATAGAGACAAACATCTCCCAATTGTTTCCAGGGATAGGTAGGAAGGTAAGTATGGTTGTTACATAATGCCATGTCAATTGGACAAATAAGTGAGGTGGAGTCTTTCTTATACCTATATGAGTGTCCTTGGATTTATTTCTCTAGTCAACCCAGCCTAACCCAGTAGGGCCTGGAGGGGAAGTGCCATCCCTGAGACGATACTGAGCTTCCATAAGGGTGATGACATAATTTTGGAATGGGTAAGGATGATATATGAACAACATGCAGAATGCCACTTAATTATAATCTTGTAGAGCGTGGAAGTGACGAATGTTTTGATGCATGTATATTTAGTATGATTTTTAAAGAGTGTACGCAAAAGAGCAATATGGCAAGTCTGTGTTGCCATTTGCTGTTGCTCAGCTAAAAGCGATTCGGGCCTGTGTAGTTCAAAGGGAACCACAGAGGCTCAGGAGGAAAGCTGGTACCATCTCCAACTGAGACTTGTCTGACCAAATGCAGAGTCTCCCTTCAAGTAACTGACAGGTCAGAGGCAGCTCATCTCTGCTGCAGAAGCAATGATTTGTCTCAATTCCCAGACCACTGTCACAGCCATGTCTTGTTGCTCTCGGTGCCCCCCTTCCCCACCACAATAAGTCACTAGAAAGCCATGCTTCATTTAAAAACAAACAAATAAAACCTTTCTGCCTCCATCCTGGCACTGTTTCAGCTTATTTAGCATCATAACATATGTCATCTGTTTCCCTAAACAATCTAACATGGACATGGCACGATGGGACTGATGAGTTAGGCAAATGAGAACCAGCCTGCCCTCTGAACACACACGATGGCATTTGACTTGCTGTCAGTAGATGCTGTCGCGTTTCTTCTCCTCTTTCATGGAAAATAAATACAGAAAAGAATGAGGACATGAAAAGGGCTGCAAGATGTTTAGCTCTGGTCTTTCTAGAAAGTGTAGAAAAAAAGTATGTGACCCCTGCCTGCCTTTAGATGCCCCACTCCTCTGGCAAACAAGGATTGCACACTGACCATGGACAAGACATCTGGATCTGGGGGGAGGATATAACAATTGCCCCCACCAGCAAAGAGTTTCCAGATTTACGGGACTACACAGGCCAGGGAGCAGCTCATAAAAAGAACAAGAAGAATCACAAAGGAGGGTGTGCTCCAGCACCACTTCGTCCAGCTGCAGGCACATGAAGGCAAAGTTTCTTTTGCTTTCAGTCAAGTTTATGATTTCCGCTGCATCCCTTACCAACACCTTCACGAAGATCTAGGTTCTTGGGTTGTTTCGCTCCAGGGCGGACATCTCCTTGGTAAAGCTTTATGGACAGCTCATGGTCCAAGAATTCCACCTATATGTTTTGAAAGGGGCCACGTTAAAACCCCTGGCTCAGACTTTCAGGACTGGGCACAATACAGCAAACCCACCATGGGGACAGCAGGATTTGGTAACACTCTCATCTCCATCACAACCTGGACCTGGCAAAGCTATTTTCTTCCACTCACCATCTTTCAATCAATATTTACTCAGCTATTAGTTGCTCCCCAGGCTCAGCATCAGAAAAGTGTTCAAACGTTACCGAATTGTCCATCTAATTGTAGAGGTCTGTGCAAGGGATATGAGAGCAAGAGGCTCAGAGATGATCAGTGGGTAACGAGAGAGGGATTCACCTTTATCATTTGTAGAAAGCCCCTGAGGCTTAGTCACATTGGCAGACTTTCCCTGGAGCAAGCAAATAAAGCTGCTCCCGGCTCAGCTCCATTCCTGATCTGGTCTTGCCATGAGACTATCCAGGCTTTGTCCCAACCCCACGTTCTGGAAACCACGAGTGGAAGGAGGTGAATCTTGGGGATACCATGGAAAAGAATGGGCATTGCACAACACTTCATTGTACTCATATGGAGCTTATGCAAAGGCCAAGAGATAGAACCAGGTGAGACTGTGAACAGGACAAGGTGATACTGCATGGTTTAAAATCAGAAAAGGTGTGCATCAGGGTTGTATCCTTTCACTGTTCTTATTCCATCTGTATGCTGAGCAATTTATACAAGAAGCTGGTCTCTGTGAAAAAGAACATGGCATCAGGATTAGACGAAGACCCATGTAATGTCATTGGGAACATTTTCTCACTAAAAATTTTAGGTCATGGCATCAAAAAAGTGTCATTTTAACCTAAATGGGTTTTTAGACCAGTGAAATAACAGCGAGAGTGAGTCAGCATTGTGCACAGAATTGAGCGATACTGGTTCTTTGGGAAATTCATAATCCAACACTGACACTGCTGAGATAAAGGATGACAGTGAGGAAGATTCTACACCTGAGCTCTGTGATGGGCCAACGTGGTGCTCTACTCTTTTCAGGAATGGATGAGCCAGCTCCACCAAGATTCCCCTTTACTGGAGCACCTGCTATGTATGTAGACGTTGAACACAAGAACGCTTTGGCGTTCCTACAATGATTTCTGACCGATGAGGTCATCGAAAAAATGATTATGATAGCCCGGAGGTTTACTTTCAGGTTTTAACCCCTCTTCAGTTAATTTCTGTGCATGGGGGAAGGTTTGGGGCTTGCTTCATTTTCCTACATACGGTATCTCAGTTTGTCCAACACCATTTGTTGAGCAAGCAGAATTTGTCCCTTTGGATATTTCTGTGTCCTTTTTCGAAGGCTAGTTTCCTGTTGACTGGTGAATATATGTGTAGCTTTTCTGTTCGTATCCATTGATCTATATACCTCTCAGTGTACCAATACACTGCTCTCCCTTAGGGAAAAACAACAACAAAAGTTGTATGAGCCCCTATATAATGATTTTTTTTAATGGACGATGAACTATTTTCCAGGCCAGCACTATCCTATGTTTGAGCACATTGCTGCAGCCACTGTGTCAATCCATCATGCCTTATAGCCTGCGGTACTCATGTTCAGGTATAGTGTTCTGCCATTCACAAGGTTCACACTGGCCAGTTCTTTCAGAAGTGGAAGACCAGGTCCTCCTCCCTCGTCTCTGTCTGGAAACTGCTGAAGTCTACCTGCAGTGAGTGACCCAGCAGGCATTTGAACTACTGGCTGCAAAATTTCCACCATTACAGCCAAATGCAGGCCACCACAGTACAACAGACAGTAACAGCATCTTAACACCACACAAAGGCTCCTCCCTGGGGAGACCACGTGTTCAGGCAATTGCTGCTGTTACACATGTAAGTGGGGGCTACATGAAGTCGCACCATCTCCTGTGGCCCTTCCAGGAACAGGCCATTCTGCTGTTGTTTCTACTGGACTTAGGCTCAGCTGCCAACCTGCCCTCTGCACGCATTCTTCTCCTTACCCTTCCATGTCACCTTCTCTTTGCCCAAGTCAATACTGCTGGTTAGTCACCTACTGGTGGATGCTTGCTTCTGAAGTTTCTGAACCACATTTCCCCATGGTTATGAGACATTGCTGCTGCCACTGCGAGCATTTAACAGGTTACTTTACACCTTCAATTGGAAATCTAGGGGAATAGAAAGAAAGCTTCTTCTTTCTCCCAAGGAGTGGGTGGTGGTTTTGAACCGTTTCCCTTGAGGTTAGCAGCCCAATGTGTAACCCACTACACCAGTAGAGCCTTGGTGGCACTGTCCAGCAATTATTAGACTGCTAAATATGAGGTCAGGGTTTCAAACCTACCAACTTCTCCTTGGGAGAACGATAAAGCTGTTCCCATAAAAGACTGACAGCTCCAGAAGCCCTCTATAGGGTGGCTATGAGTTGGCATTTTGCGGTCATTTAGGGCTTTTTGGTGGCATGTGATTTTTTAGGGCTTTTAGGTTGTTTGTGGACGTTCAAGGTGTGTTTGGGGCATTCGGGTAGTTTGGGGTTTTTAGGGTGTTTTATAAGATTTTAGGGAGTGTTTAAGGGATTTAGGGGTGGTTTTTTAGAGTGTATAGGTATTTTTCAGCACAATATGGTGTTTTTAGTGATGTTACAGAGTTCCTTAGGGATTTTAGGGTATTTTTCATATTATATGTGTTTTTTCCCCCAGCATTTTAGGTTTTCTTAGGGCTTTCATGGTGTTTTCAGGGCATATATGGGGTTTAGGAATGTTTAGGGTTTGGGAATCTTCTAAGGATGATTTTTGGAAGTTTCACATGTTTGGGTGGGCATTTGGTGTTTTTTTGTGGCTTTAGAGTGTTTATGGGATCCTGTCAATTTGCAGCTTTAATTCCGCAAAGAAAAGTCAGACAGCAAGCCAGAAAGGAGCAGGAAATGAAGGGGAAGCCCAGGCCACATGTTACAGCTGCCAAGTCCGGAGAACCTAGGTGTGGTCGTTGGCTACCTGGGACCGGGAGTGGGGCTGTGCTCCTGCCCAAGGGTGCTAGGGAGTAAACTAATCTCAGCTGGACGTTTGGCTTTTCTACTAATTAGCCGACTCCATGAACTTTCCCAAGGGCAGCTGGCGAATTGCCAGGGGAACCCAGCTAGACCCCCCACACAAAAGCACAGGGATGGTTACAGGAACAGGAGGTTTCACACAGTGGATGTGCAGGGCTTGGGGTCGGGATTGGGGGCCAAGGTGAGGAAGGGGCAGCAATAAGGCCTGGTCCCAAATAATCAGACACTGAGCAATAAAAGTACAAGGACTGCCAAGAGAACATGGGGACAAAGGATGGCTGGACTTCATTTGATATCTTTGGACGTGCTGTCAGGAGAGACCAGTCCCTGAAGGGACATCAAGTCCATGAAGGACATGATGCTTGGCAAAAAGTGGAGGACGGGCAATAAAACAGCTCGAACCAGTGGCTACATCAGTGGGCATAGTAACAATGGTGAGGATGGTTCGAGACCTGGCAGTGTTTTATTTTACTGCTTGTGTTTTTCTAGAACTGTCTTTCCTGGATGCACGAGGAAGGATAATTGTGCTTGTGGGAAGCAAATGCACAGTGGGCAGCGCTTTGGCCAACATAGGTACACCACCGGCACACAGTGCCCCCTTACTTGGCATCCAAAGTGACAGGATTTGTCTTTCCCCAGAGCTCTCCAGCCCTGGGGGAAGCGGCCCTGCCTTCGGCACACCGCCAGGGGGCAGCACTGCTGCTCTCTCACTGGCTACATCTGTGAGGACCCAGAGAGCAGCTCCTTTCTGCTGCTCTCCTCTCAGACTTCTGCCAGAAGCCTTGGCTCGTCCTGGATCCTCCCTTGATTCCCACTCTGCACCTTTGGGGACGCCCAGCCCATTAACTCTCTCCCATCCTTCCTTGCTGCCTCTTGTCCAGATGCCTGAGCTGGGCTTCAAGTAGTTGTAATGTTATGCTTAGGTGAGATGTGTTCAGCTTGTTTACTGTCTGTATACAAGAAAAGAGTGCAGCCCAAGACATCCACCCTTTTGTTCCTCTATGGAAAGCCTGTTACGTGTCATAGTCTTCTCTCTGTGCAGTGCTTTCCTCTGCTGCTGATGCTTTTACATGAAATAGGACTCGGTGTGTCACCGCTACAGGAAATTATCTCTGAAAAAATAATATGCCCAGAACTCAGAAACAGTGTCAGCTTGCATCTGGCATCATGGAAGCATCATGGGTGTGTTTCCATTCATTCGCTCCTGAGTGTCACATGTTAAACTCAGTGCATAGCATAAACAGCAGCAGGCACAATCTGAGACAAAGCACACCCTTTGCTGTGAAGCACATTCCGACTCCTGGCTGCCCCTGTGCCACAGAGTAGAACTGCCCCGCAGGGGCTCCCTAGCTGTCATCTTTACAGAGGCACATGGCCACACCTCCCTTTTGGGAAGCCACTGGGTAGGTTTGAACTTCAGGGTTGTAGTAGTTGATATTGTAGAGCCCTGGAGTCAGTTCGGATTCATAGGGGCCTGTGCACTAGAGAGAGAAACAAAGCCCAGTCCTGCGCCATCCTCGCACTTGTTACTGTATTTGAGCCGATTCTCGCAGCCACGGTGTCAATCCACCTAAGTAAGGGTCTTCCTCTTGTTTGCTAACCCTCTGCCAAAAATGATGCCCTTCTTGCAGGACTGGTTCCACCATAGTAATATGTCCAAAGTACCTGAGACAACGTCTCCGCATCCTCTTTCAGATCTCCTGCCTTTAGTTTGTCAGCTCACTTCGATGGAGTCGATGCTGAGCCATAGCGACTCTATGAGATCAGAGCAGAACTATCTCTGTGGGTTTCCCAAAGGCTAACTCTATGGGAGTAGAACGCCTCATCCTTTTCTTCTGAGGACTGACTGGTGGTTCCCCACTGCTGACATTACAGTTGACACCCAAGGCATAAGGTACTATGCCACCAGAAGTCCCTTGCCCCTGTGTAATAACCAACACCACCTACACACAAAACCCACCCCTTCTCTGTCAGTTTGATGTATGGTGATGGCTTGAGTTGCTATGATATTGGAAGCTACTAGGGTGAACCCGACAAAAACTACAATTTTTTCAAAACTATGCATTTAAATTTTTTATCCCCTTCATAGTACTCTCCATTACACTTCACACATTTGTCTAATCTGTGATTACATTCTTGGAAACATTTTTCAAACTCAGCAGTTTGGGTGACACCCTTGTTTTTTCCCCCCCCTCTTCTGTGTTGTCAAACCACTGTCCTTCATTCATGGAAACAGAAAGAAGTCACATGGAGTGAGTTCAGGTGATTAGGATATGAGGGACAAGAGAGGCATGCTTTTTGGGGGGATGTTTTCATACTGTTATTTCTTTTCTCTTTTTTTATAATCAATTTTTGGGGCCTCATACAACTCTTATCACAATTGATACATACATCATATTTGTACATTCATTGCCCTCATCATTCTGAAAACATTTGCTCTCCACTTAATCCGCTGGCATCAGCTGATAATTATTCCCCATCCCTCATGAACCCTGAATAATTTCTAAATTATTATTTTGTCTTATCTTACACTATACAATATCTCCCTTCAGCCACTTTTCTGTTGTCTGTCCCCCAGGGAGATGGTTATATGTAGATCCTTGTAATCGGTTTCCCCTTTCTATTCCTCCCTCCCTCTACCCTCCTCGTATCGCCACTCTCACCACTGGTCCTGAAGGGATCATCCGCCCTGGATTCCCTGTGTTTCCAGTTCCTATCTGTACCAGTGTACATCCTCAGGTCTAGCTAGATTTGTAAGGTAGAATGGGGATCATTTTAGTTGTGGGGGAAGAAGCATTTAGGAGCTAGAGGAAAGTTGTATGTTTCATTGTTGCTACAGTGCACCCTGACTGGCTCCTCTCCTCCCTGCTACCCTTCTGTAAGGGGATGTCCAATTATCTACAAATGAGCTTTGGGTTTTCACTCCACACTCCCCCGTATTCACAAAGATATGATTTTTTTGTTCCGATGATGTCTGATACCTGATTCTTCCGACACCTCGTGATCACACATGCTGGTGTGCTTCTTTCATGTGGGCTTTGTTGCTTCTCAGCTACATGACCACTTGTTTAACTTCAAGCTTTTAAGACCCCAGAATGTATAACTTTTGATAGCCGACCACCATCAACTTCAGTCACCACATTTGCTTATGCACCCATTTGCCTCCAGCAATTGTGTTGGGGAGGTGAGCATCACGGAATGCCACTTTAATACAACAAAGTATTTTTGCATTGAGGGAGTACTTGAATGGAGGCCCAATGTACATCTGTTACCTTAATACTAAACCTATAAATATATGCATATAGATCTATTTCCCCATCGTTATACATAAATATATTTACATATGCACATGCCTTTATTTAGACCTCTATAAATGCCCTTTGCTTCCTACCTCTTTCCTTGATTTCCTTTTACTTTCTGATTGTCCCACTCTCATGTTCAGCCTTCATTTGTGTTTCAGTAATTCCTCTAGGTTACATTACTCTTGGTTACACTCTACCAAGCCTCCTACACCCTCCTCACCATCTATTTGGATCACTTGGTGTTCCCTTGTCCCTGGGTTTGTTAACAGCACTTCCTTTTTCCCTACACCCCCCTTTCCCATCTCCCTCCCCCAGCTGTCAGTCCCATTGTTTTCTCCTCCAGATTGTTCATCCAGCCTATCTCATTTAGACAGACCTGTGGAAATCATAGCATGCACAAAAACGAGACAGAGCAAACCCAAGCAACAAAATGAAACAAAAGAACAACACCACCACCAACAAGCCGATGACAAAAAGCAAAACAAAACACAAGAAAGAAAAGCTTTTAGTTAGTTCAAGGACTGTTTGTTGGCCTTTAGGAGTGTTTTCTCATAGAGTATGATGGGTCAGCTAGCCCTGGCCCCAAAGTCTATTTTTGGTATTCCCTGGGGACTTCGTTGCTCTGTTCCCCTTCCTGTTCTGTTGTACACCCTTAGTATTTTGCCTCGGTGTGCTGGGATCAGATCGGGCGATAGAGGCATGCTGTTTTTTTTGTGTGAGCAGGTGCACTGTCATGGTGGCAAAACCAGTCCCCTGTCTACCACTAATCAGTCCTTTTTATTTTAAATAAATCATTTTATTGGGGGATCTTACAGCTTTTGTAACAATTCATACACCAATTTGTATGAAGCACATTTGTACATACATTGCTATCATCATTTCCAAACATGTTCTTTCTCCTTGAGCTCCTTTTTTCCCCTCCTCCCACCCACGTGAACCACTGATAATTTATACATACTTTTTATTTTTATATTTTACGCCTCTGCTGTATCCCTTCACCCAAACTTCTGCTGTTTGTTCCCCTGGGTGGTGGAGTGGGGCTGTATGTCCATCATTGAGATTGGTTTCCCCTTTCTTCTGCTTCTCCCCCCTACCTTCCCTCGTGGTGTTGCTACTCTCAGTATTGGTCCTGAGGGGTTTATCTGTCCTGGATTCTGTGTGTCGGAACTTCTAGTCAATAGCAGTGTGCAAGCTCTGGTCTAGCCAGACAACTCAGACCTTCTTACACAATATCTTCAGAACCTCTATATAGGAAGCTTGATTAACAGTCTGACCTAGTGCAATGACTAAACTCCAAATGCACTATCACCCTCACATCAACAAAACCAAACAAATGAGCATCTTCTTGAAGTTTGAGTTCACTTGACGAGGTGTATTTGAGTGAGGTGATGATGGCGTCTTACACTGACTTGATTTATGTTTGCATTCTGGCTTGTGAGAAGAGCACAAGGTCTTGTCACCAGCAATGACCTTGGGAAAAAAGTGTGGGTGCACTAGCTCAGAGCAAGTTGCCAGATGCCTGCCCAAACAGGAGAATGTATATTTTGAAATGTGTACCCAGTGGAGCTTTGTACCGCTTGGTTTTTTGGCGGGGGTGGGGTGGGGGTGGGTGGAAGGCCGGCTACTCCTTTGTAGGTTAGATAATCTGAGATGTGCTATTTGAAATTTCCTGGGGCCAGTTTTAGACAAAACTAGAAAAGTTAATTTTGCTGTATGGAAAAATCTGACAGTCTGGAAGTATCTACTTTTCCTCACATGCCATCATTCCACTAGTAGCATTATTCTTAGTTAAAGCTCTCCTCTGTTCCTCCTTAGGGTTTCCCCCACTACCTGATGTTCCTTTTCTCCTACTCATCATCAAGGGACTTGTGTCCAAAGTGAGGACAGCAAATAAGAGACCCTCCTGACTCTCTGTTAAGAAGGGTGCTCTGGTGCATGCGTGTGTTTATGTGTGCACATACAATCGCATTTGAATTTTGTTGGAAGAGGCTTCATAGAGACAGAGAGTGACATGGTTAGAGCTGCTGCACATGTAGAGCACTGTACTCTATGGTGTTCTAATTCAAATGCATGTAAGGTCCAAGAGAGGTAATAGAAGCAAGTGACCAGGGTCAGGGAAGGCAGTAGGAGGAACTGAGGGAGCCTGAATGCCTCACACCCTGCCAGTTTCACTGATTCTTGGATGGGAGAGTACCAACCTAGTGCTGTGAAATCTTCGCAGTTTTCAGAGGCTTGGGGGATTTAAATTTTGTATGTAAAAAATAGACATCTAAATGCTTGTAATTTATTGATTTCGATAAACACACTGAATGCCAGTACTCAAGTCAAACAAACCAAACTGACAGCCATCGATTCTTTGCCAACTCATAGTGACCCTATTAGACAGGGTAGAACTGCCCCTCAGTTCAGCTCCCAGCCCTGGAGGCCCACCAGTTCCTCGTTATTATCATGAGGAATACTATTTTCACAAGAGCATTACATACCCCTAGAGACTAAACCATAAAGCCATATAGGCTTTGACCATCAATTCTGATATGCTTTTTCCTCAAACTGATGGGTCATTTGATGGAATCCTTGTATTACTTCCCTAACATAAAAATTAATCAAGCAAAGGAGATTCAGTGCTCAGTACTACAGCCCCCTATTTAGAGATTAACTCTTAAAAACCACCACCACCACCACCACCACCACCACCACCACCACCACCACCGCCACCTTATCTATGTTGATAAAAACTTGAGTAGGCTGTATAAATATCTCAAGTATTTAGGATAAAATGGATTCTTATTCTACTGTCACATATTTAGTTTGAGATATGTGTTTCCATCTGAACACAAATTAAATAGACCTCATTGACATCTTTTCAAAATGCCATAAAAATTAAATGATTACCTTAAAAGATACTCAGTATAATTAGGCATCAGAAAAATGTACATCAACACTAGAGCGAGATAGTGTTTCAACCCATCAAGATGACACTAGCCAAGAATATTAAAAATACCATTGAGTGCTGGAAGAATGAACAGATTTGTGTCAGAAGAACAGTCTGAAAGGTCCTTAGAAGCAAGCACGGGGAGACTTCACATGCTTTGGATATGTTATCAGGAGTTGCCAGTCCCTGGAAAAGGCTGAAATGTTAGGTTCAAGTATAACAACAGTTTTGAAGATGGTGTAGGACTGCGCAGTGGTTCATTCTGCCTTGAGTTGGAACTGACTCAATAGCACCTAATGCTAAAAGCTAGATGCTTTTGATCCTAAATGAAAAGTGGATGGTCCAGCCTCCATACCAGCTACGTGGACAACTGCCCCTCCCCCCAGAAGAATTTACTTTAGAAGACGGCACTGAACTTGTAGCTAGGGGAGATGGACATGTCTGATCAGAGCACACAGGGGCAAATGAAGGGGGAGGAAGAGAGTGGAGCACACACTGGTCCACCAGGCTTGGAGGATGATTTTGGCACTCTGAACAGCCAAGGTACAGAGTGGACCATATGGCTGATCCCACTATGAGACATGCCATCCCTTGCTGGCCCAGAGCCCTATGGGGACAATACCGGAGACTCTGTGTTGGGACTGACCCGACTGGCCCTCCAACACGGAGGTAAATCACTAAAAGCATGCAGCAGAGCAACCATGGGAGCAGAGCGGGTAGTCCCTGAGGGAGTACAAAGGACAGACTCTGGGGCCAGAGCATGATACGCCATCAGACCTGACTGAAGGACACACCTATAGAAAAAAAAAATCAGACCTTGATCTATTTACAGGTTTTTCTTTCTTAAAAATTTTTTTTGTCTTTTAATTAATTTACTCTTTTATTGATCATTGGTTTTCTGTTGTTGTTTTTTTGTCATCACACTGTTCTCACCCATCGCCTATCTTGCTATGGTTTGATTTTTGGTGCATATTATTATCTCAACAGATCTATCTAGATAAGATAGGCTGGAAGAATAGTCTGGAGGAGAAAACAACAGGACCAATGGTTCCCGGGGACATGGGAGAGAGAGAGGAGGGGGTAAGGAGGTGATGCTGACCAATCCAGCGACAGGGGAGCAACAAGTAATCCAAAATCCGTCGCAAGGAGGGTGTGAGAAGCCTGGTAGGTATTCAGCAAGGGCAATGTAACCAAGAGAAATTACTCAAACCCAAGTGAAAGCTGAGCATGATAGTCGGACAAGAGGAAAGTAAAAGTAAATAGAGGAAAGAACTAGGTGACAAAGGGTATTTCTAGAGGTCTACATACTGGCATGTACATATGTAAATATATTTATACAGGAGGGTTCGTAAATAGATCAACGTGCATATATTTATAGACTTAGTATTAAGGCAGTAGATGGACATTGCCAAATACTTACTCCATTCAAGAACACGTTATATTAAATTGGCATTCCATGATGAACACCTTTCCAACATGATGGTTGAAGAAAAATGTGTGCACTAGCAAATGTGGTGAAGAAAGCTGATGGTGCCTGGCTATCAAAAGTTATAGCATCTGGGATCTTACAGGCTTGAAAATAAAGAAGCGGCCATCTAGCTCAGAAGCAACAAAGCCCACATGGAGGAAGCACACCAGCCTGTGTGACCATGAACTGTTGAAGGGATCAGATATCAAGCATCAAAGAACACAAAAATCATGTCATTGTAAATGAGGGTGAGTGCAGAGTGGAGACTCAAAGCCCATTGGTAGGTAACTGGACACCCCTTCCTGAAGGGATGTGGGGAGGAGATAAGCCAGTCAGGGTGCAGGGTAGCAACAATGAAACATGTTTCCTCTAGTTCCTAAATGCTTCCTCCCCCCACTATCATGATCCAAATTCTACTTTACAAATCTGTCTAGACAAGGGGATGTACAGAGAGATCGCCTTGGAGATTGGGTGGATGTTCCCACAGTAGCGTGGAGCCTCACAAGTGGTGGTCAGGCGTTTCCCCCAGTCACTTGTAGGACCTCAGGATTTAGGCTGGGGATGCCCCCACTTTTTATAGGGGAGAACAACCTGTGGCCTGGTGTGTGGGAGAGGACCAGCGTGAATTCCCCAGCTGCTTGCCACACCAATAAGTGGGGGGTGGGAGCTCCCTCAGTTGGGCCTTCAGGTTTGCCCTAGGCAGAGGGGAGTGGCCTGGAGACAGCTATTGTCTTGTGATGGGAAAGAGAGTGAAAGGAGAGGAAAAAGAGAGAAAGAGGAAGACACAGACTGGGGCAATAATGCCAACCAGACTGACAACCACTCACCCACACACAACTAAAATGCACAGAGTAAACAAAGGTGACAACAGTAAAAAAAAAAAAAAAGAAAAGAAAACAACTAAAAAGGAGAACCAAATCTGTGGAGGCTGTGGTAGGAAGTAGAGAAGAGCTAGATGGAGCGGAGAAAAGCAGAAAACCTGTAAGAAGAGCCCAATAAAAGGAAAAAGAGAGAAGAGAAAAGGAAGGAGGAGGAGAGAGTATTTTTTAAATGGTTAAAGAAATAACTGACCCTGTGTTATGCTGTGTGTAGCTCTGACTCGTCCTGTGTGCAGTACTGTCTTAGGGGTCAGGCTGCCCACTAGGAGGACAGGGTTGCCCTAGGCAGAGTGTAGGGCTCTGGAAACCAGCAGTGGTATGTGCAAGCAATGAGAGGGAGCAGAGAGAATCGTACAAGCTAAGAGAGAGGTGAAGAAAGCAAAGACAGAAAGAGGAAAGAAAGAAAAAGAGAAAGAAGGAAATAAATCCAACTGAGTTCACTAAGGTTGGCTGTGATGGTAAAGAGCAAGGAGAGAGAGAAGGAGGAAATAAAGTATAAAGTAGTAGCTGATCCCTGATTGCTTGGATGAGGGGCCAGAGGGGTTTAGACACTGCTCCAACATGGCAGGTCAGTGTGCCCTTTTAATGCCGGGACCCAGTGGTGCTGGGCAGAATTGCCCTAGTTGACGAGATCACCTTAGAGGCATGACGGAGGTTTCTTCAACGGTGCAGCGCACTGTAGGTGTTTGTCCCAGGTGCCTTGTGTGGTGTACAGCACTCCCACACAGGGCAGGCTGGAGTGCCTCCTGCTATTTGGGTTGATTTGCCCTAAGTGGAGGGAAGTGACCTGGAAGCCTTTAGTGGCATATGAGAGGAGAGAGTGGGAGAGAAGAGGAAAAAGAGGGGAAAAGGGGAAAAAAGAGGGATAAAGAAGAAAGCGAGTAAATAAAAGCCCAACACCAACCTGAGCACGTTGAAACTGAGTGCGGTGGAAAAGTTAGAAGGGCTAGTGAATAAAGTGAGAATAAGTAGAGCAGTGGGTAAGGAGGTAATGATACTTGATCACCTGTCCTTGAGGCCAGATGAATTCCAACTCTTCCTCAAGGTCATGGGGTCATGGACTTGTAAGGTCTCTCTCTCTGGCCTAAATTCCAACCCCAGTCCTTGGCTCCCCGCGAGAAAAATTTCATGCGGAAAGCCGGGCTCATGATCCAAGTGAATTTAATGAGAGTTAAAAGAAGCTTCAGGTTTTACAAGGCACCCATAGGATTCCTTTGACATTGGGGCCTGGCAGAGACTGCCTCAGGTCATGCAAGGATCTCTCTCCTCCCAGGAAGAAGACCAGACCACCCCCTCTCCCTTCTGGTTCCTGCCTTTTCAAGGGTTCCCGGGGAGGCTGGTGAAGGACCCCAGGTCAATCCCATTGGCTGAACTGCAATCATCTGGCCCAGGTGGGCTGCTCCAGGTGCAACATCCATCGGAGCCCACGGGCAGGAAAATCCAGCTTTCCTATGCTGGCTCTCCTGGGCATGCGTTAATGGACTTTCCCATCCCTGATGTAGGGTTCCACAGATGCTGTGTGAGATTACTTCAAAAGCAAGATCGCGCCCGTGGCCAGGGGTCACTTGGGTGCTGGAGTACCTGCCTTGTGCTGCATGTAGCACTGCAGCAGGGGCTGGGAGGGGGCACTGGGGGGCTCCCTCAGCCCCGTCTAGGGCTCCAAGACCGGCAGGGCCTCCCCAGCTATGTGTAGAATCACTGAGAGGGAAGCTTGTTGTCCTATCTAGACTGCTGATGCTTCCTAGATCAGAGGATTTTCTTTTTTATCCCTCTGGCCAGCTAGAATGAAATTGTCTCCCACAGTCTCTGGGCTACAGCTCAGTGCTGTTTAAGGCTGACACTGCTACAGCGGGTCTTTGTTATGGTAAAAGCGGCCAGGCCCTGTGGCTGAGTTCTGGCATTCCTTAGCTAGGTTGCTTCTTATGCTGATTTATGTTAAGGGACTCCCCTATGTGGTGCTTGGAGCTGAGCAACCAGACTTGGGTTTGAGTTTTAAACCAATCATTTATGTTTCACCCTTAAAAAAAATTCTACTTGTGATGTGCTCAGATTTGGTGGCTGTCAAGCTGACCCCCAGAGGGGGAGATGCAGCTTATCAGGGGGGTTGTTTACTAGTCGGCCAATTGGAACTAAATTTGCTCCCTGGACTCCCGACTTTCTGCCTTTTTCTCCCACACCATGATCTTCCTAAGGTAATAATATATTTTTTCTTCTACTCTAAATTATGGCTACCCACCACCAACCCCTGACCGTGAGCTCAAGGCATCCAACCACATGGAGAGCTCAGTGTGGGGTTCCCCTCGTGTCTGAGATTCTGCCCCCTCTCAGGGCGTCCACCTGCAGGGATCCCTGCTCCAGGCAAGGGCATATCTGGCACCTGCCACTTCGTCAAAATTATAGTGCTTTAAAGCATTCTTGGTTTGCTTTGTGAGTGGAAATCCCACAAAAGAAGGGGTTCAGGAGAAACCCTGTTACCCTAGTTCTAATTTCAGAACTCCACCTCCCCGTTTCCTTCACCTAATTTCCTATTTTTCTGGTCTGGCAGCAGGAGCTCCAGATAGATGGGTCCTATCTGGTCGCCATTTTCTCTGAATCCCTCCATCTATTTCTTTTACACTCTTAAAAAGTACAAAACATTTACTCTACAAGCGCAAACAGATTTTCAAAAGCAGGGAAAAACCTGAACGTTCAGTACATGGTTCAATCGTCTTTTCATCTCTGTGCCCTAACTATGCTGAGCTCCATGGAACTGCATGGAGGGGAGCTATTCTGGCGTCATCGAGCCAAGTGAGTGTTTTGAATTACCTCAAGTGAATATTTGACTGGAAAGCATAGGGTGTAAAAAAACCCTGAAATCAGATGGTGCACATCCGTCACAAAGAACAGGGCCTTGTACTTAAACCTTTTTTTCTGAAAATAAGCAGCCATCTAAGTGAGATATCAACTAAGTCCGCCCAGAACAAGCAGCACAGCCAGTGTGATGCCAGGGTGATAAATAATAGAATCTCAATCTGCAGGTATGAACAAGAATCAGAGCTTAAGTTCGGAACACCCAGTTTGCAAAAGGACTCAAATGCACATGCGGGGTGAATTCCCTCTGACCACAGTCCATGGACATGAACAGATACAGTTAAGTTCAAATGTAACACCTGATCATTTGATCTCTTCAGACTAATTTTAATTTGGTTCCAGTTTTTAGTATTTTTCACTTTCTGTTCGATTGAGGTTTTTCTCTCTTTTATCATTGTTAGTTTTTCTTTTCTACTTGTTTCTTGATTTTGTTTTGTATTTTTTTTAATACATATGAAATCCAGGAGAGGTAAATCCAGAGAGACACTAACAGAATTAACAATCACCTAGGGACAGGCAGGGAAGATTTGGGGGAGTGAGGGGGGGGCTAACAAAAATGAATATAAAAGAAGGAAATGATGTAAACCTGATTGTGGTGAGGATTACACAAATCTTAATATGACTGAAGTATTGAATGATATATGTGAATTATATGAGAATTAAAATAAAACAAAAGCTGAGTTCAGAGATAGGGCAGCAATTTAGCCCTGAATCTCTTGGTGAAGATTGAATGTCATTTTGTGCCAAGAGCCCATTTTTCCACTCATGAAGTTTGGGGAACCGGCCATGCTCCTTCATCACTTTTCTTACCTCAATAAATGGGTACAGTTCACTCTTCTCCCTTTTCTTCTCTGTCACATACTTTGCAGCAGTCAGGGGAACAGAACTTACAGTCCTGAAAGGGATCCATGAGTGTTAGTCCAGGTAGACTAGAGAAACAAATCCACACTCAGATGTGTATAGGAAAGACCTTTATATACAAGAACAGTTGTATATTGAGAAAGCATTCCAGCCCAACCAAGATCAAGTCCATAAGTCCAATATTAGCCCATGTCTGATATCAATCTATAATGTTCTCTTCAGACTCATGAAACACCTTCAATGACCCCAAATGCAGGAAGATCACAGGTCAGTAGTTGCAAAGTCTTCTGCATCCAGTGGTGGTAGAAGCATCTCAGCTTTGGCAGGGTCTCCATGTGGCTCCTCCAGTTCCCAGGGCATGGGTTCTATCAGTGTGGTGCCATGTGTCTTGTTAGTAGGGCATCTCTCAGGGAATGAGCAGAAAGATAGTCTCCTGCCTCCAAGGAGGAAATACCAGATTTCCCAGAACCCTGACGGGAAGGCCAGGCCCACAAAGAGGCCTCATTGGCCATAACCCAATAGAGAGACTAGAGTCTACCCCTTCACTCTTAATCCTCTCAAGTCCCAAATTGACACCAGATTGTATAACTACAACAGACCACCCCTTGTCCATTTGACATTTTCACAAAATTCTTTAGCCGTATATAATTTCAAAACAATAATAGAATCATATCAGTATCTAACAGTATAATATGAAAATGCATACATTTCACTCCGTGCCACCCTCCTTTAAACATAATATTCTGTAAGTGATGAAACAAAAATATCCTATGCTTAACAATTGCAGGTAAGGTACACCCACATATTAATCCTATAATTCTATGAATATATTCCAGTATCTATGAAATCTTGTAAGCTAGCCACTTCACGCCTTTATCTGGCCCATTTTGGCTATCCAGTTTCTCTACTGCCTACTTCCATCAACCCAGTGCTCTGAGGAGACAATCATATTCTTCAATATAAAGAGTCTTCATGCCAGTTGGAACCTTGTGAAGTCCACATCCACAAGAAAGTCAAAGCAGGACAGTTCGTCTATACAGTCTGCAGCAGTATATACCAGTGCACAGGCTCAACATTCTTCTCTTCATCTGGTCGGGTTCGGGTCAAGTCAATGTGGGCTCCCTCTCTTGGCCTCACCTCAGTGTCCATTGGTCGCATTGCCTTTAGGCCTTGGCCCCATCACCAATTCTCCACAACTCTAGTCCCCTCAGAGTAGGTCATGGACTTCAAACGAGTCAACCTGCTCTCATCTTCTTCTCTACTGCCTGTAAACCAGGTCCACGAGTGTCAGTGGTCAGAATGAACCCCCTGCTCTATTGCTGCTATTCTGCCACTTTCACTCAACAAGCAGATCCAGGTGGTCACCTAGCAATCATTTCAGGCTTCTACAGGCTCCCTTGAATGTTCAGTACTAGAAAGGAGTTTCTTCAGGCTTTGAGATTTTTTCCAGTTTCTGACAAAAACCACTATTCAAAATTCAAATATTACAAAAGTTCCCTTTTAATGCACATGAAGCTCTTCCTCACAGTGGGAGCAGTGCACAGAAACGGACCTTGATGCTGGGCTGCTCTGTGCGTGCTTTGGTCAGTTGGGAGCTGCTGATTCACAGATTCACTTCACGTGGATGAAGATGCTTGTTTGCTTCCCCGTGAGTTTATCGCGCTTCAACAGAGAAGAACCCTGTTCTTGGGTTTTGCCTCTGCCTTGCTCCTAGCACCGCTGGAATAGAAAGATTACAAATGATTTTTTTGTTGTTGTTTTAAAAAACAGAAAAGAAATGCCGTGTACCTGTTAGGTAAGTAGAGGCAGAACTGAGGGTGGTCGCTGTGCATGCCAAACCTCCTCCCCATCACAGACAGTTGAAAGCTGCTTCAGGCTGGAAAGATGCACACATTTAGGTCCTTGTGACAGGAAGCAGGTCAACCTGGGCGGGCCCCCATCTAGACCAGGTGGGCTTAATTCAGTCAATGGGGTCAAACAGTACCGTCAGCCATGCCTACCAACAGGGTATGGGTGGGGGCCTCCCACCAGCTGTCATGCAACCCAGCGCGCGTGGGCTGTCCAGTCCGCCCCCACCCCCCACGAGCATATTTGCCTCTTCTATCCTTTATAAAGTCACTTGGATCACAAACTAGGTTTCTGCGTCAATTGGTTCTTGTGTGAAGCCAAGGACAGAGGTACATTTCTCCCAGAGAGAGCCCTCACATAACCAAATCAGATTATAGCCTTCAGTGTTAGGGTTCCAACGAATTTTGGGGGAATATCTCAAGTGGTAGTGGTAAGGACACAACTCAATCCATATTATCTCTTTATTTTGCTCAGCCAGATGCTTGCCCTTTGAGCCTGAATTGTTGCAAGGCTTATTACCCCATCAAGTGTTCCCAGAGCAAGCCCTAAATGGGCAGTAGTCACACACAAGGAAGATTTGCAGGGGACACTGTTAAGAATGATTAATGCTTAAGTGTTCCTTGTCTCCCCAAATGTACCATCTGGCAGAAAATTTCTTAGATCTCTCTCCTGGGAGAGATATACCTCAGCTCTTGAATAACTCTCCTGGTCATAGAAGTCAAATTCCAAGCTTTTCATCCAACATTCATAAAGCTAAATAAATGTTACATAAACCTAAGTTCTCTATCTTGGATAAGACAAAGTAAAACCATGACTTGAGAAGGTTTTCATTGAGGACAGAGACAACTTCAGATATTCTAAGCCTATGAAATTGGTCATGATTCAGGCAACTTGCCAAGGAAGCAGGTAATACCTAGGTGGGAGGTGGAATGAATAAGAACTTGCACTAAGATTCCATTCCATCAGGTGCAGCTGGTGACTTTGGAGGCCCAGAGCAGGCAGTGGGAGAGAGAAGACCAGAGCAGGGGAGGGATGTGATGAGCTGGAGGGTAGAGGGAGGGATTATGTGTTGTCCTGCTGTCACCTCCCACCCCACTGTGACCCTTTAGTGATGTGGGCCCAGGTTTGTGATGCAAGTGGTTTTGAAGCCAGAGGGGACTCAGAGTGCTCAGTTGCCTGAGTGCAACCGCTGTATCCAGAAGATGGAGGAGATTCTCTTTCTGCTGGAACAGAAAAGTGCTTCCTGGCTGACCTACCAATACCCCACCTGGTTCACTGTTTTGACCTTGGGCATCCTGTATGGAGTGGGTTGCTTCTTCCTGGTCCTCCCCTTCCTTCCAAATACTCCACCTGTGCGACCACCCAGGAAAAGGATAAAGGTAAGAAATTCTCAACCCAGCCATAGGAGAGATTGATTTTTCCTTGTTTTATAAATTTTTCCTTTCGTAATTAATTTCCTGATAGGGGAAATCTCAAGAAAGAAGAGACCATCAGCCCTGGCTTTGGAATATTGATGAGGGCTGGTGCGTCCTTACTCACTCTTAGGACTTTGTTCACTGCATTGGTATCATTTTATCCTTGCCGGCTTATGTTGATTTTCATTATTTCTGTTGGCTTTCCCTGTTTGTGAAGCACAGGAGGCGTGGATGCATCATGATCATGGACACAAGGGTTGACAGAGTTGCAGGTGGAGAGATCTCATGGCAGAGGGAGGGATTGTGAGATCAGCAGTGTGGAGAACTTCCCCATCGGGAAGCTAGGGAGTGAAGGGGGATTGATTTCAAGACGAAAAAATGAAGGAGGCCAGAGGGGACAGAGAGCTTTAGACCTGACTGTGATTACACAACTCCTTTTGAAGGCAATTTAACCATGGAGGGGGGGGTGTTGTTCTAAAATGGATATGGTAATCATTGATTGTACCATTGCCCTTGATCTGATTGAACGACTGAACTATTGACTCGTATGATATGTAAATCATTTGCCAGTAAGATGAGCATTCAAAAATATTTCTCTTTGAAGATCTCAGACCTCCCATCTCTAGTTGTTATAGAGGGCAATAGGTAAAAATCCCCAATATAGTGACGCAGTGGCTAAGGACTAGATGACTAGACATTTCAAAGGGCAGCTCTCATCACTGGGTCCTCAGTCTCTTTCCTTGAGCTCCAGTCTCTGGGCCAAGGCTCCTTTTCTGTCTGGGCTAATTGAGAAAGCATGGCTTACCCCGGGGAGGAAGTGGTCAAGGGCTGGCCCAGAGCTTCAGCCTCCATAATCAAAATCTTGCCCACCAGAACACTGAGAGCTGAGAGTGTGTGCTCTCCGTGAGCAGAGGAAGGCTGACGGAAGAAATGCACTCTAGGTCTCACACAGAAGCTGGTTTCTGGGCTTTAGTCATTCCATGGAGATTGTCATTCTTCTAATCACCAGTAAATGCCTGCAGTTTGTCACAAAGAACAGACGCAGGATTGGATTCCAGCCTGACTTCCTCTCTTGTGCCCCAGCCACAGGTGGAGACAAGGAGAAGCAGCAGGTCAAGGGACAAAGGTGACGCTCTGAAAGGTAAGGTTCTGCCCATTCAACCAAGCTCTGTAAGCTCTCCTGTCCCCTCCTCTGCAGGATGCCAGTGGCAACAGCCTGTCTCTCTCAGGTAATAATCCTGAACAAAAGGATACTGTGGATGGAAACAGAACCCAGATATTTCCCAGATGTACAGGAGGGGCCTAGGATGGGATGAAGGCTGGCCAAGGTAGGACCCAGTAGGGAGCAGTGGGGGTGTCAGGAGCAGATTCTGGTGGATTTGGAGGTGGAACATTGAGGGGTAACTGCGATAAGCTGTGTAACTTTGCCAAGGTTCAGATTGCTCACTGAGACCCCACAGACAATATTGGAAACCGATGCTCCTTGAAATGCCAAAGCACCTCCTGCCCGTGGGAGTAAGCTATCATTTGACCTTGAGCTCTGGAGAGTCCAACGTCCTAAGTGCACAGCCCGTGTGACATTCCTTTCGGTCCTCTGGGAGGGCTGCACCATAACGGTTCTCTTGATTTCCAGTTTTCCGAAGCTTCCTGCAAGAACTATATGGCGCTCAGAACCTGCGTTTGTGTCTTAGGCAGAAGTAAGTAACCTTCCTGCTTCACCGCGGGGTGCATCTTCCAACCAGGGTGCCTGTGTGGCCTCGGGCTACAGAGCAGCTGGGATGCGCTGGTTTGGGGGACACTTTCAGGGATGGGCAGAGAATGACAGGAGTCCCGGGCAGTGGGGTGGGGCAGGAAGAGCAGGCCATCAAGGCTTGGGGAGGGGCTGAGCTTGCACCGACCCTTGCTAGCCTGCTAGGTCTCTTGCCCCTTCAGTCCTGGCTGTAATCTGGTCCTTCTGTCTCCTGCAGCCACTTGGGAAACCCACTTGACACTGGCAGCTTTGGTCAACAGAAAGCTCAAGCCCTCTCTGGTAGCTGGCGAAATAGAGGTACGGCTGAAGTCCACGTCGGTACGCGCGCCCCACACGGTTCTGCGGCTCATCCATTCCGGACACCTAGGTCTCAGAACTCCACCCTTCCACGGGCCCAGATGTGCATCTCAACTTCTCATGTCTTACCCGCCTTGAGTCAATCACCAGACTGCGCACATTCCCATGAACCTGACAGTCTTTCACCCACACCACTGGCTCTTCCCTCACCCAGTGCCAAACCCCCGGATTCAAAGGCCTACCTGCAGCCTCCAAGCACTCTCTGGGACTCACCAGCCCCGCACCCCACAGGGACTCATTCTCAGAATGACTTGTTGGCAAGGCCCAGGCAGAGCCCATCTCCACACAACCGCTGCTCCACACCTGCCATGGCAGCCATCACAAGTCAGGATCCCAAAGGCCTCCCTACGGCCTCCCCACCCCAGTGTTGGGCAGCTGCCAAGAACTTACAGCTTCCCTCCTTGGAATACTTTGGGTCTCTGAAAGAGCACTCTACCTGGCACCCCCAAGAAGACACCTTTCGGGAAGGACCCACAAAGAGGCAGGGGGAAGTAGGGAGGCCCACCTTGCTCAACCCCAATGTCCACAAGCTGCTGGAAATAGAAATCACAAAGGCAGAGAAATGGAATATTTGGGAAGAAAAAGGAAAGGGTGTATCAGAATACCATCTGCAGGCCTTAAATATGTTGAAGGCACTCGATGGGGAGCAGATCACTGCACCTCCCCAGCCCTTCTGGAATGCCAGCATCAAAGCAGAGCAGATACCCAGCGCTCAGAAGCATTTTCCACAAAAATTCAGTGAGTTTTTCTGGGGTCTACCTTTTCTGCACAGCGAGTCTCTGGCAGCTGCTCTCAGGGTCTCTGGATCCACCCTAGAGTTTCCCACTGTCTTATTTAATGAAATTCCTAATGCCTTACCAGCTCAAATGCAAGCTAAAGAGTACCCACTCTAGTTGCAACGTCACTCCTTGCCCTACACTGAAGGCCGATTCCAACTTTTACTTCCAACTGCATGCCAAGCCCAGGCCCCACCGCCGGCTACAGTCCTGACTCCGCCCGGTCCACAGCCCCGTGGCCCACTCGCAGTACCTTTTCCTCCTCCTCACAAGAGTCCCTGTGATGAATCCTGTCTTACCGTCCACACTAAGTCCCAATCACGCATTCCAAATTCACTTCAACAGCTGGAAAGCCATTTTTTAAAGAAACAACAGGAAAGTGAGAGTTCTTTACCCTTTATGATACCACCACCCCAGGAAGCTTTTTGTCTTCGCAAACCCACTCATCCCCAGGACAATCAGAAGGTCCAGACCCCAAAGACAGACACCAAGCTTCCTGGCTGCTTGAAGCAATCGGAGCTCCACCGCCAAGAGAACTTCCCTCAATTGCAGGGGCCCCTCGGCAATGGGACTCTTGAGTCTCTGACACTAAAGCAGCCTCAGGAAAAATGGCCAGGGACTTGTCTGGATATGAAGCAGCCCGAATGCTCCTGCTCAACACCTGGAGACAAGCAGGGGAAGAATGTAATGAAGACGGTGTCCCCAGGAAGATGCACACACCCTGGACCGTCGCTTGCGTGCTGCAGAGCCGGTGTCCAGCTGAGGAACAACTCGGTCAATGGACAAGGGAATTACTTGAGGAAAATATCCAAATGTAATCTATCTCTCTGGGGATCAGGAAACTACTGCCCAAAAGGAACTCCGGGAGCCGACTCAAAGGAGTTAAGTGATTTGAGGATACACAAGGGGATTAACGCAGGAACTTACACCCTAAGGGGTCCAAATAAAATCCTACTGGAAAACACCCTGAATGTCCACATGTGCAGGAAGGTGGAGCAGATTAGAAAGGATCAGATCCCTGGCATTGTTTACCGTTCATGTCTTGCGACCACGCACGCTTTGTCTATTTCCCTGACCCACCCACATGTTGTCAATGTGGCCTCCTGGGGAGAGCTGGAAGATCTGAACACAACGCAGAGCCTTTCCTTTCTCAGCCCGGGCACTCAACAGGTGCTGGACTCGCATATCGTAAGGCTCCAAATGAGGCAGAGGTGGTGCATGCCCCTCAAAGTCCTTGAGCCCACAAACCTCTGTAGGACAAGAAAAGACAACGCAATGTCCTTTCCAAAGTCCACCTGCTTAGCCACCCCTAAGTATTGAACTAACCTAGTAACTGAGGCTGCCAAGGTCCTGGGAGAACCCTGTCAGGCAGACTGGGGAGAGAGAGTGACGACAAAGAAATCAAGCCCTACCCTGGAGAGTCCTTTTGCTGATTGCTCCCCTACAGAGGAGCCTGTTCAGGGAACCCCAGCCTACCCCCCACTTGATAATGACAGTGGATGCTCATTGGCCCTCAGGCAGCCGTTTCCAGCCTTCATGCCCAGTATCCTTGGCAGAACCTTCCAGAATGAAAGTGTCCAGAGAGAGAGCCTAGAGCAAACCTCAAATCCAGTACTGACCAGCAAGGGGTCAAGGAAAGAGGGTGCTAGTTGTGCCCCAGGAGGCCCCAGATTGGAAGTGAACTCTGAATGTCCATCTTCAAGAGCCAAAGAGACAGGGTTGGTGGTGGTCAAGAAGTCCTCTTCAATAGGGCTAGACGATAGAGACACTTTCAAAACCAGTGTGCTGGCAAAATCTCAAACCAATGATGTGGACCGGGGGTGCTTCGAGGCTCTAGGATGTAGTAAAAGTTTCCTGCTACCTGGAAAGTGTGCTCCAGTTCCTGAAAAGCCAAGCCTTACAGCACGAGTGTGCAGTGAGATTAAGCTCCAGGTGGAGGTAGAGGCAGAGGATGGTTCTCCATGCTGTCCTGTTGACGGGCTCCTTCAGGACTGCACCACTGATGTGCTCACTGCCACCAATGTTTTGCCTTCTCAGGTGGTCCATTGCCGCCCCCAGCATTTGTTCACTGGGGATAAGCCAATATGTCAAGGGCCAAGTGGCTTCGTGGTGGCTAGAGCAAGTTACATGGGGCAGCAGAAGCTCAAAAGCCCCAACCTTCAGGACCCCTCGACAAGGAGAAGGAAGGATGCTGTTCCCACTGACAAGAGGGAGACTCATAAATGGCCCAATCCAGAAGAGCATGGAAAAGGATTAGCGGGAAGAGGCATCTCCCAAGTCTGTGGGTTAAGCCAGCCTGTGCAAGACAAGGCATTGGCTGAGTGCCTTGAGATCAAGTCCTCACAGCTCCCACCAGAGAAGGGACAGCTTCCTGCTGAGGGCCACAGCAAAAAATGGAGGAAGCACTTTGTCCAGTGGATTTGCTCCAGCAAAAAATCTACAGGACACGGTGATCCTTTGCAAAAAGGAAAGCCCGTATTACCCTGTGGTCACAGCCTTGGGCCCCTTCAAAGACAACCAGTGTCTCCTAACAAGGTCACGGAGGCTCAGGTGCTCACGACAGATGTTGGCCAAGTCCTAGAGGGGACACCAGGCTGTCATCAGGAGTATCTTGCGTCAACGTTATGTCCACGAAAAGAAGCGCAGGCCTCAGTTAATGGATGTTCCTCCAGCTGCAGGGCTCCTTTCTTTGTAGAACACAGGAGAGTGGCAAGTGTGAGACCCTGCCTCCACCAGGCGATACCTGACTGCCAGAGCCTTCCCACCACGAGCACCTGTATCAGGGATGTATTCACAAATTTCTGTCCGTTCAGGGGATTCAATATCAGAAGCCACACTCAGGCATTGCCCCCCAGGGTGTTTGTGTGCCCAGTCAGCTTGCAGCAGCAGAGGCGGAGGAGGTGGGCTTACTCCAGTTACCCTTACCACTGCCCACGTCACTGTCTTCGAGAATATGTCTTATCTGGCAAATTAGAAGACGCTTCTTCTGCTCTGATTAGTAGGAAAGTATCCATGCCAGCCACTTTAGCCTGTTCTGCACAGGCTAATGGCTTCTCTCAGCCATGATATTCATTGTTCCATAATAGAGATTTTCCCCCTCCTACATTAAAGTGTGACTTCTGTGCTGCATGGCGGGATCTAGAGGGGGTGTCATGTGTGTTAGTCTGTGTAGACTAGAGAAACAAAATTCATACACTCATATTTTATGAGTTTTATATAAAGGTTAAGTGAACATTGAAAAGCATCCCAACCCAGTTCAATCTAAGACCACCAGTCCAATAGTATCCCATGTGTCTGACACCAATCTACAAAGTCCTCCTCACAATCCAAAAACACACGGGGAGACAATGACTGCAGGAGGAAATTGTAGTCCGTGCGCTGGCAGGTTCTCCATGAGGCTGCTGCAGAAACCAGGGCTGCAACAGGGTAGGTCCATGCGGCTTCTCCTCAGGGATCTCCCAGGAAATGAGTCTTTCCAGCTGCTTTAGGGACCTAACAAATGCATATCCACCCTGGTGGCACTATCAGAGAGCAAGAGACCAGAAAGGCTAGGCTCACAGAGCCATTGATCTCCCTGCCCTTCAATTAACCCCACATGAGTTCATTGACGAGGTTGGCATAATATACCTTTAACTATGTTAGATACTGCGTCTCCTTCTCTGAGTGCTAGCTCTGACTTCTCAAAGGGCAGGGCTCTGGAGGAGGTTTTCAGCAGTGTTTCCCACCCACTTCCATCCCAAGTTCTTCATTTTGCACCTCTTATGATTTATGGTAACACCCCTACTGTGAAAACCTCAGAAGGTCCCAACACAGTGAAGAATGTTCCCTGGTGCCATTACTTTGTCTTCAACGTTATGTGGCTGCAGTTGATAGGTTTTGAGAGGCGCAATCCAGCCAAGAAATTCCATCGAGGGTCCAGAAGAGGTTTAGACCAAAGTAGCGTCTCATGGTACCAAGCAGGCATGAGACATGTGGCGGCCTGTCTAAGTCCCACATGTGCATTTGATGAAGGCTGCCAAGTTTGGCATGGAGGTTCCGCCTCAATACACCTGTCACAAAATGTGAAATGACATATTTTGCTACCTTTGCCTCTCTCCCAGCCTAGGGTAACCTCCAGGATGGAAGTCCCAGGTCTGACACATGTGGGTGGGAACTGCTAGGGAGGCTGCCAGCGGGGGACTCTGCTCACCCACTGCACCAAGGGAAAATCCGGTTCACAGCTCACATGCCTTCCTCTGTATATAAACCCGGAGAAGGAGCAACAGCTTAGGCTGAGTGGTACAGGATGAGCGTCTGTGTAATAACCACTAATGGTTAGGCACCATGGACACAGGGTAGGGAAGGATACAGTGAAGAAGAATATGAAGCGTTGGACGTAGCAAAGGGGGCCAAAGAGCATGAGGATCCCCAGAAATGACGCAAGACACAAGCGGAGCTAACACAGGCTTACAAAGGGGAATCGGCCAGGTGCTTCACCCCAGCTTTAGCTAGCTGCCCCCACAGCAGAACTTTATCTCCTACAGAGAGCACTGGGTTGGATAGCAAAGGCACAGCTTTCAAGCAGGGAAGGTTACTTTCTCAATACTATCTTTAGTGGGGCGACAAACTGTTATTTTACTTGATTTCCATCTCCTGACTGGGGGAAGGATGAGTTGATAGCCAGGGTGGGGTAGAGTGGGGATGAGTCAATAACAGGGTGCCAGGACTCAGGAAACATGACCCCAGGCTTTTGGGCTTCACACATGCATACACACACGCGTCCGCGCTCTAGGAATGTTCTCACGAAACATGACCCCAGGCTGGTGGTCTTCACATGCACACACACGCGTGCGCACACACACACATACATGCTCTAGGAATGTTCTCAGCAAACATGACCCCAGGCTGGTGGTCTTCACACACACACACACACACACACACACACACACACACACACGCACACACACACACACACGCTCTAGGAATGTTCTCAGGAAACATGATCCCAGGCTGGTGGTTTTCACACACACACTCACGCGCACACTCTAGGAATGTTCTCAGGAAACATGACCCCAGGCTGGTGATCTTCACACACACGCACACACACACACACACACACGCGTGCACGTGCTCTAGGAATGTTCTCCGGAGAGAGTGGCTTCTAAGGACTGAGTGCTGCAAAGAAAGTCACAACTGGGAGCAGCCTTCCCTTCCCCTAGAGACTCCTGGGAAATCAGGATGTGCACGGAGATTAGACATCACCTGTCTTGATAAGGGAAACCAGTTCAATAGTGGTCAGTGTTTCCTCTGTGCTTCTAACACAGGGTTTTATTTCCTGGGCACCAGATTATAGAAGAAGGCAGGAGGGCCCCCCAAAATATGATTAGTTGATCCGCTAGAGTAAATTCTCATGTGCTTAAAAGAACACCCCTGGTGGGCCAGGGTTTACTGTTTACTGAACTAAACAGTAAAGGATGGCGAGGAAGACATCCACTGAGCCTTGACCTCCATGCCTCAGTCAGGACACCAAGTGTGTGTGTGGGGTGGGTGGGGACTGACACCAGTGGTGGAGGAGGGAAGTGGACATAGGCCCCAGAGACTGCTGGTACAGCAGCATGATGTTGTTTCTGGGGTCCTGATTGTGCCAAGGCAGCCTCTGGAGTGACTGTGGCAGTAAAAAATCAGATTCTGGATCTGCAGAGCCTGGATCTGGGGCCTCTTGGGTAGCAGGTAGCTTGGGTGTGTTCCTAGAGAGAGTGAAGAGCTGGACACCGGACTCCCCGCTGCTGAACCCTACCGTTCGTGCTAGGTAAGTGCACGGAGATGGAGAGAAGACCCTGAAAGAACAGCAAGGGGTGCATGGACCAAGCCCCTTCCCTTTCCCCTGCCACCAGGTCCTCTTATATGGTGCTGTGAGGTCAAACAAAGGGAAGCCCACTCAGACCTGCAGAGACCTCAGCGAAACAACTGCCCCCCACCCCCCACAATTCAGCAGACATCTCACAAGGACACTCACACATACCCGAGAGAGAAACCTCACACACATACTTCCTTGGAGACTTCCAGAGAGACTCAGAGGCCTCGCACAGAGACTTCATATGAAGTTCTCAGCATCCTTTATGGAGACTTCTCAGAGACCCCACAGGGACCTCACACAAAGCCCTCCCACATAGCTCACTGCCAGCATGGGAGAATTAGCAGCCGCTGTCCACCCCTGAGCTCCTGGAAACTTTCACACATTGTCTGCAGTGCCCCCCATGCTTGTGCATCTTTGTCCTCATAGCCTTGCTTGGGAACAACAGAATCACAAACTGCACGTAGTTGTGTGCAAATTTTTTCCACTGAAACGTTTTCACTAGCCTGAACTCTGAAGTGTAGTTTACAATTGAAATACAAGTAAAACTGCCAACACCAAATGAGAGTGTGATTCTAGATGGTGTGCAGTCAAATGTCGTACGCCACACTTTTACTTTTGCTTCGGACAAATTCTCTAATTGGTGGGGAAGTGACTGACTACTTTGGAAGCAACAGAACAGTCCATCAAATGGGCTTCAGGACTCAAATATATAAATAGACATCTGATCTGAACTCAAACTCATTCCCCAAGGGGCTCATGAACCTAATTTTTTTGGAAGAGTGAAGGAACCCACATGAAAATAACAAAATGTACATCACATTGTGTCTGTCTGGCTTAATTTCTCAATGAAACAGCTGTCATATCTGAAGATATTCAGGGCAACATTCCTTTTATAGCTCTGTCGACATAATTAATATGATTTTTCTGTGAAATGTAATATTTCTAAGTTATGCAAAGTCCTAATGTTTATCTACCACAACAAACTGATAATATTTCGAAGGATGAAGAAATAGATCAAGAAATAATAATTAATGAAATACACATTTTCAGGTAGTACCATTTACAATAGCCAAGCGTAAATGAAAATATCTATATCTATACTTGAATAAAAAAACAACAGATTTATATGAGGAAAACTACAGAAATTACAAGAAATCAAGTGTGACCTCAGCAAATGGGATAATATCCCATGCTCCTTGACCAGACGACTCAATGTAGTACAGTTATCAGTTCTACTCAAGGCACTAGACAAGTTTAATTCACTCCTGATAAAATTACCCTCATCTTTCTTCAAAGAATTGCAAAACCACTGATTACTAACTTCATATGGTAAGGGCATAGGTCAGGGGTTGAACCTACAAACTTCTCCTTGGTAGAAAGATAAAACTGTTCTCATAAAAGACTTGTAGGCTGGCTTTGAGTTGGAATTTTGGGGTCATTTAGGATTTTTTTGTGGCATGTGATTTTTAGGGCTTTAAGGTCATTTGGGGTCATTTAATTTTTTTGCGCATTAGGGTGGTTTGGGCTTTAAGGGTGTTTTATAAGGTTTAAGGGAGTTTTTAAGGGATTTAGGGGTGATTTTTTGGAGTGTATGGGTATTTTTTAGCAGGTAGGGGTGTTTTTAGTGATCTTACAGGGTTTCTTAGAGATTTTAGGGTATTTTAAAATATTTTATGTGTTTTTCCCCAGCATTTTATGTTTTGTTGGGGCTTTCATGTTGTCTTCAGGGCATTTATGTGGTTTTGGAAGTTCATGGTTTGGGAATCTTCTAGGGATATGATTTGGAAGTTCCACATGTTTTGGGAGGTATTTAGTGTGTTATTTGTGGCTTCAGAGTGTTATTTGAATTTTAGGGAATATTATGGCTTTTCAGACATTTTAAGGCTTTTAGGGTGATTTTAGTGTTTAAGGGTGTTTATTAGGCTTATATGTGTTTTTATGGCTTTTAGTGTTTTGTTAAAATTTTAGGGTGCTTAAGGCATTAGAGTGTTTGGGGGGATTAGGTTTTGGTTTTCAGGGCTTTAGGGTTTTGTTGGATTATTTTTTGCTTTCATGGTGAATTCATGTCTATTAGGCTGTTGGACTTTTACAGGGTTTTATAGTGCTTCGGGTTGCTTTGTAGGGATGTTCTTGGGGTTTTAAAAGACTTTTAGCGTGTTTTTAGGGCTTCACGTGTTCTTTATTTTGCGTTTTAAGGCATTTGCATAATATTAGGGCATTTATTATGTTTTCGGGACGTAAGGAGTTTTTTTTTAAGACTTATGGCGCATTAGGGTGTTTTAGAAAGCCTTTTACCATGTATTTAATGGTCTTAAGATGTTTTAGAGGGTCTTTAGGGGTGGTCTTAGCATTTTAGAAATATTTTAGACGTTTTAGGGTTTTTAAGGCATTTATAGTGTTTTTACGACTTTTAAGGTGTTTTTAGAACACGCCTGACAGGTACACACTATTTCAATCAGGCTCTGGTTAGTGCCTCTCAATCAATTGGTGACATGGGAGTCTGGATAATGGATTACCTTTACTCTGCAGATGAGAAAACTCACTCAAAAAGACACAGGTGTTGACCCACAGGCACACAACTGGTTAACAACAAAGACATATTCACAACCAGTGTTGGGAGCCAGAGCCCTAAGCCCCACATACCTGTCCCCAGCCAAACAGTCAATCTATCCTGAACCATCAAATGATCTGAGCAGATCCTCCCACCCAACTCACCTTCCCATGCCAAATATTTTATTTCAGAAGGTGGCAGTGAATCTGCAGCTCTGAGAGAGGGACATATCTGATCGGAGCACATGGAGCAGATGAAGGGGGAGGAGGGGAATGTGGAGCACATCCTGGCACACCAGGACTTGAGGATGATGTTCCCACTCAGAGAATCCAGTCCACATAGAAGACCACATGGCCAGCCCCACGATGAGACAAGACACCCCTCAAAGACCCATAGCCTTAGAGGGGACAACACTGAAGACACAGTGTGGGAAATGCGCCCGAACTAATCCTGCCACACCGAGGCATAACACTAAGGGGGTACAGCAGAAGAGCAAGAAAACGAAGCATCAAGGTACCCAGGGAATGCCAAAGGATGACTTTGAGGCCAGTACTTGGTACACCAACAGACTGGACTGGAAAACACTCTTAAAGGCCAACAAACCGACCTTGAACTAACGATGAGCCACTTCTTTCTTGTTGAGTTGTTTTCATTCATTGTCATTGGATTTTGGTTGTTTTGTTGCTTTTAGTGCTTGGTTTTGCTCTGTCTTGTTTTGTGTATGTTATTACATCTACAGGTCTGTCTAAATAAGATAGGCTGGACGAACAATCTGGAGGAGAGAAAACAGGACCAACACTTCTGGGGAGACATGGGAGAGAGGGAGGTGTGGGGAAAAGTAGTGGTGTTAAGAAACCCAGAGAAAAGGGAAGAACAGGTGATGCAAATCGGTGGTGAGGGGGATGTAGGAGGCCTGGTAGGGAGTGATCAAGGGAAATGGAACCAATGGAACCAAGAGGAATTACTGAATTACTGAAGCACAAATGAAAAGTGAGCATGGCAGTGGGCCCAAGAGGCAAATCAAAGGGAATAGAAAAGCAAGCTAGGAAGCAAGGGTCAATTATAGAGGTTTAAAAAAAGGCATGTACATATTTAAATATATGAGCATGGGGAAATAGATCTATGTCCCTATATTTATAGGTTTTGTATTAAGGTAGCAGATGGACATTGGGCCACTGCTCAAGGACTCCCTCGTTGCAAAAATACTGTTCTATTAAATTGGCATTCTATGATGCTCACCTTCCCTACACGATCACTGAACACAAAGCAGGTACATAAGCAAATGTGGTGAAGAAAGCTAATGGTGCCCAGCTATCAAATATATAGCATGTGAGGTCTTAAAGGCTTAAAGGAAAACAAGCGCCCATCTAGCTCAGAAGAAACAAAGCCCACATGGAAGAAGCACACCAGCTTGTGTGATCATGAGGTTTTGAAAAGATTTGGTAGCAGGCATCATCAGAACAAAAAAAATCTTATCATTGCGAATGAGCGGGGAGTGCTGGGGACAGACACAAAGCCCATTTACAGTCCTCTGGACATCCCTAACAGAAGGGTGTCAGGGAGGAGATAAACCAAGACAGGTACCAGATAATAACGATGAAACACAGCTTTCCCCTAGTTCCTACATGTTTCCTATCTCCCACTATCATGATCCCAATTCTAATTTACAAATCAGGCTAGACTAGAGAATGTACACTTGGACAGATAGGAACAGGAAACATGGGGAATCCAGGGTGGATGAGCCCTTGAGGACCAGTGTTATGAGTGCAGACTCGGGAAGGGTGGAGGGAGGGTAGGTTGGAAAACGGAAACCGTATACAGGGATCTACATTTAACCTCAACAGAAAAGTGGGTGAAGGAACATCAGACAGTGCAAGATATGAGAAAATAATTAGTAAATTATCAAGGGTAGCTCGAATGGAGGGGGAAAAATGAGGAGCTGGGGCCAGGGGCTTGGGTGGGGTGGAGAGTGGATATTTTGAGAATAATGAGGGCAATGAATGTACAAATGTGCTTTACACAACCGATGTATATATGCATTGTGGTTAGTGTTGCATGAACAATTTAAAAAAAGGTCTGGACAGAGGGCACATGCAAGGATGATCTCAGGCTGGATTAGATCAGCAAAATCACCTCCTGGAGTTGCCTCACCCTGTGTCTATTCCTGAGTCAGGCATGAAGCTTAGGGCCCATAGTCCCAGGAGCTGGACAGGGAGGGAGGCGGGGTTCTGAGGTCATTCCATAGGGGCAATGGCCCTCCTGTCCTGCCGGGCCCACCCTCCTTTGTAATCCTGCTGGCTGGAGCACGGCTTTCATGGAGTCCACACCATGGGAGCTCTACTACTCATGGGGGATTGGCAGGAAGCCTCTGCTTATGCGCACACACCACCACCTAGCTGGAGGATCTCTGTGAACAAAGCCTGAGGCAGACAACAAGCCCACTAATTGATGCTGTAAGAGATACAATCAGCATCCAGAAACCTGCAACTGGGAGTAAGAGGCAGCATACTTGGCCCCAGCCACTCCCACTGCCATCTTCAAGGAGTGACATTCTAAAGCAGAGGGTTTTCAAAAGGCACTGCCAGGACTGTGGAATGAGCAGCTCATTTGTGGACATGGATACTGTGTGATCCAGAAGTATTACCTCTTCCTTTCCATTCAGGTGAGACAAAAAAAAAGTTCCAAATAGAAAGCCATGCATCTAAACAGTATCCAATAGCCACTCATGTGCAGTGCTGCTGCCTCCAAAGAGCTTTCCTAGGTTTTTCTCTCTGTGGACAGATATACCTTGGTCCTTGGCTCTGCATGAGAAAGAATTCACGCCAAAGCCAGGTTTGTGATCCAATTGTGTTTTAGGAGAGATAGGGAGGCATGGTAGGCAACCCTGGTGGACCCCAGTGGCTGAATTGAATTTACTTGGCCTAGGTGGGTCAATGTGGGTGCAGCACCCACCCAGGTGTACCTGGCCTTCCTGACTGGAAACCTGGACCTCTGAGCACGCTCGGTGTGCCACTCTTTCCTGGGTGGCTAGCTTGGCCCTCTGAGCATGTATCATGGACAACCTAGTCCCTATGCTAGCTACCTAAAATTTACACCCTGAAGAGATATGGACCCAAATCTTTGGGGTACAAGGCGACGACATCTTTAGGTCCTTCCTGCTGGCAAAAGGGTGAAGTGGGGCTTTGGGTCCATACCCTTTCTACTCTGCTGGGAGGGGTTGTCCATTCAGGTCTAGGATGGATAAGGTTGAGGTGGTCCAGGAGATGGTGGTCCTAGAGGTGGCACACTTGGTTCAGAGGGCTTGGTAACTTGAGAACTTCTGGAAAAACAAACAAACGGACAAAAGGGTGAACAGTTTAACTGAGACAAGGCTAGGCTTGTGAGGTGGCAGTGCCCTTGAAATTAGGTGAGTGTCACAGGAAACAAAAAAAATCTTAGGATTATCAGGCATGTGTGTTTGTTCGTTCTAAGTATAGGCACGGGAGTAAAAGCATCCACAATTTCCCCTATGAGGGTACAGGGTTTGGGAACTACTGGGTGCACTGAGATCACTGTTTCATTTATGATCCTAATGTTTGGACCCACTGCTAAGAACCATGCTTCTATTTAATCCTATTATCCCTCAATTATTAACTTTGGTCAAACAAATTTTGTTTTCATTAATTACTTTCATAGTTATCTATCTATCTATCTATACACACACATTTAATTGAATGGAATGAAAAGGTCATGCGTTATAGCGTTAAATTGTAATATTGGAATACTACAGCGGGAGTCAACAGGGATCAAAAGAAAGTAAGTGTCTGAGTCATTTTTAATTTTCTTGGCTTCAAATTGAATAAAAGACTTGTAAATTACCCAGAGACCAAATTCCCATGGTGCCTCCTACAACGGGTAGAATGTTCAGGGATGTTTCAGGGCTGGGAGATTAGTAACCCCTAAGTCCAGGATCCCTTAGGGCAGGGGTCCTCAAACTGTTTACACAGGGGGCCAGTTCACTGTCCCTCAGACCGTTGGAGCACCAGACTATAGTTAAAAAAAACCAAACTATGAACAAATTCCTATGCACATTGCACGAATCGGCTACTAAGTAGGACATGCAGAGGCAGCAAAAACACCCTGAGGGTGGGATAAATGTCGTCAGGCCACATGTGCCCCACGGGCCACAGTTTGAGGATGCCTGCCTTAGGGGTTCCTGGGTGCACTGGGGATGAAGGTCTCTACTGCTCCTCAAAAGGAGAAATGCTGTAACTTCTGGCATTTCGGCCCACTTTCCAATCACTTTACAAAACTGTTCCAGGTGAATCAGGGTTAGAAGGGAAAGTGTACCATTCTCTGGCCACCATTCTCCTTTCTCAAATAAAGTTGCATAGTGTATCAGCTTTTGTTTGTCTAGCCTCTGTGTCAACTCTATCCCAATTGGACAGGATTCATGCAAGGGGGCAATTCCTGAGTATGAAGCTGCTAAGTCCCATCTAGAAAGCACAAAAGAAGGCTATGTAGAGCTTGCTGCCTCAAGGTCAATAAACCCCACTTGAGAGCGAGCCCTTTATTGCCCTGAATCTGTTGCCTCAGGAAGATGCCCCAGCAAGAAGTAAGGGATCAAAGACAACTCACTGAGGTCGACTTTAAGTCCAACCATTATTCTAGACAAGCTAGGAGAACCACTGCTTGGAATGGCCCCACGGCCCTCCAAGATTCCTGCTGGCGGGAGCAGACTCTCAAATCTCTGAAGGGAAGGGGCATCTGGAAGCTCAGGGAACCTTAAGGGAATTGGAATTTCTGTCTGGAACATCGTGGCAGTGGAACTGTGTAGTAAGAGCTTTCCCCAAAAGTGCCTTAAGCAGCAACACTGAAAGCCTAAAGGTAACAGTTACACAGGAAGGGTTCCATATGCCATTGGCCTAAGCCTGGGCCAAGGAAAACCAGCCTGTAACAAGGAACAAACCTACACTGGTAGAACACTAACACTATAACGCCTCAAGTTTTAAATTCAGGAAATAATTTTAAACATTTTTATTCTTTACTTTCATAGTTATCAATATGTATATATGGCATTCAAATATATAAAACGTGCAATGTTTTTGAAATGTAACCAAATTGTCACATTGATAATTTATAAGTTTGGTACTAGATAAGTTTCAATTAAATGTTATAAAAATGTTGTGCTGGGCATTATAGGGCTAAAGCAGCTTGTTTGAAAAGCCAGGAGAAAGGGAATGGAGGGGAAAAGGGAAATATTTGGCTCCCAGGACAAGGCAGGGCTAACTCCCAGGTCTATTCAACCAGCTCCCTAGGCAGTGCCCTTCCACATGTTTGGGCTGGTGGGCACCATCTTGGCCAGGGTCACAGGCCCCGTTTCCCCATGGCCACAATGGCGGCTATATAGGATCTCTGGGAAAAGCTTAAACAGCCTTGACAAGAGTGAAGCCATTATGAGCTGACAGAAGGCACCATGTAAAGTAAATAAAGTAGCTATGAACTGTAAATGAACTAGCTGATATAGGGGAGGTAGGCTGTGCAGATGTGCCCAAGGGAATGTCCCAAAGGATATGGATGCTCAGAAGATTCGCGAGAGCGACCAGAGCAGTCTTTGTTCAACTAAGAATGACTAACTGCAACACCCTGCTTCTCTACTCTGCCTGCTTGCACACCTGCACATTGCAAAAGTATAAAAACCTTTGGTCAATTAGACTGGGGCTGCTCAGGAAAAAAAACTTTTTCTGTTGAACTTGCCAGCGGTCGGAGTAGTTTTCTTTCTGGGAATGGAGAGTGGCTACAACATTTCGAGGTGCACCGAGATCCAATTGCCACTGTCTGGGCTTGCTTAGAAAGGAAACCTCCTTAACAGGAGTGCTCTCCCCAGAACTACGGATTTCTGATTTCTCTAGGCCAGGGGTCCTTAAACTCTTTAAACAGGGACCAGTTCACTGTCCCTCTGATCAGTTGGAGGGCCGAACTATCGTTTCAATAAAACTATGAACAAATTCCTATGCTTCCTGCACATACCTTATTTTGAAGTTTAAAAAAAACACACAAACAAACGGGGCACAAACACTCGGCGGACAGGATCAAGGTCCTCGGCTATCCGCATGTGGCTCACAGGCTATTGTTTGAGGACCCCTGCTCTAGGCGCTCACAAAGAGAATGTAGTTTCAGCCCTAAAGCCTGGAGACTCCGCAATTTGTTTAAAGGTGATTGGACAGAAGGAGTTCCTGATTTGCCCATGCAAGACTCGTTTTCCCTTCCCCTATTTCTCAGAGTTCATAGTTATGTTTATGGGGAACCAGGACATCCCTATCTGATCCCTAAAATTGATGCGTGGAATGACATTGCCACTAATAAGCCAGCATAAACAAAAGACTTACTTCCTCCTGCAACAGAAAGGGTTCTTGTTTCAAGATTTCAGGAAACATGGCAGGACCAGAAAAAAAATAGACCCAAGGTCCTAAAACCACTAAGGTGGAGGCTGCCCTTCCCCAACCCCTCCCCATACCCCTCCGTCTCGTCTTTATTCCTTTTTGCAGGAGGACTCTGGGAGTGGGAGAACTAGCTTACGACCCTTCATTATCACTGCCACCCTGTCAGGTGCATGGGGCTGGAGAGAGAGAAATACTCATAACTCCTTTCTGAGTCCACACCCCAACATACACTAGGGCTGGTATGGGATCTCGACCGCCCCACCCCCCAAGAAGGATGATTCGGCAGCAGCCATTCTACACTCAAGGCAAGCAGCCCCAACACCTGGGGAAGACCCCTGAGTCCCTTTTTGGGTATATATCCCCTTGTATTCCAGTGATTTGTATAATTGGAATCAACAAAATCCCTTTTTCTGACAAAGCAGGTCTGATTCCTTGATAGAAACGGTTTTCCATATGCATTAGCCCACCTCCAGAAATTGCCAGCAACTTCTCCAGGTGCTGTTCACAACACAGGTACAGTAGCCCTGCCAGAGAGAGGCCCAGTAAGCAGTCAATGGACATGATGGTCAGACAGCAGGCACTCCCCATGTGAGGGAAACTCTTTTTGCCACTGCACGAAAAATGTGAGATCCAAACTCCTTGCAAGGCACAGAAGGCCTAACCAGGTATCACCAGTTTCTCTTGCAGGCCCTCAGTGGAACAGCTAGAAAACCTATGAATTTATCTAAGGTCAGTGAGAATTTTCAGGCTCTTACAAGAGAATGTCTGCGTGCCTTTTTAGAGTGACTGATGGAAGCCTACGGGCTTTATATCCCTAACGGCCTGGAGGCCCCGAGAACAGGAGGGCAATAAGTATTGCCTTTATTACTCAGTCTGCCTCAGACATGAAAAAGAAGTGGGAAGGGTTTGACGGGAAAAATCTTAGTGATTTGGTACAAGTGGCTCAGCGGGTGTGTAACAACAGAGATGATCCTACCACGACAGAGACAAAGAAACTAGTTAAAATACTAGTAATTGCCATGAGAGACCCCAGAGACTCAGGAAAAGGAGAGCATGGCCCACTTACGGAGAGACTGACCTGTGGGCACCGCCAAGCCATGGGGCAGGATCAATGTGCCTACTGCAGGAAAGAAGGACATTGGAAAAATCAGTGCCTTGAATACCCCAGGAGAAGCAGACAACCCTCCAATAGAGAGGACGGGCCTCATCCACACCTAGAAAATCCCAAGCAAGAGACAATAATGCTTGAAGAAGCTGAATGAAGGTGTCAGTGCTCTGTTTCACTTGGTCCCCAGGATCCCAGGCTAACTGTCCAAGTAGGAGGCCAGCCAGTCAATTTCTTAGTGGACACAGGGATTACCTTCTCAGGTTCAGAAAAGAGTACAGGCAAATTGTCAAAAGGAAAGATTTGAATTACTGTCAGCATATGATTGCTTCCAAAAATAACTCACACCAGAAGATTTGCATGGAGGTTAGGTGGGTTTCTCAAGACATCATGATAAAAAATATCTGTCTGCCCTTTGTCCCAGTTAGCCATATGATTTTTATGGCACTGGCCCCTGGCTTGGCTGTTGAGCCATGGAAACTGTTTTTGCAGGACGTGAGGCGGTGGCCTGTGGCCATCAGTGGAAGGACAAAATCTCCACAGTGGTCTTCCTGTTTCAATTTGGAGCCACCTATATCACCTCTCGGACATTATTGTTGTCCTGGGCTCAGAATCGCCACCCCAGGTCTAGAAGGCACCTAACAGATCCACACTATTTGAATCAGGCTCTGGTTAGCCCCTATCGATCACTTGGTGACATGGGAGTCTGGACAATGGAGTACCTTTACTTTTCGCATCAGAAAACTAACTCAAAAAAACACAGGTGTTGACCCAGAGGCACACAACTGGTTAAAAACAAAGCCAAACTTACAACCATTTTCTGGAGCCAGAGTTCTGAGCCCCTCGTGGCTGTGCCCAGCCGAGCAGTCCCTCTCTCCTGGACACACCAAAGATCTGAGCAGATATTCCCCACAACCCCTCCCAAAGATTTTATTTCAGAGGATAGCATTGAATTTGCATCTCCTGGACAGAGACATTATCTGATCAGAGCACACAGAGATGAAGGGGAGAAGGGGAGAGTGGAGCACATCCTGTCCCACCAGACCTTGAGGATGATGTTCCCACTCAGAGAAGTCAGTTCACATAGAAGACCACATGGCCAGCCCCACGACGAGACACAACGTCCCTCAAAGACCCATAGCCCTAGAGGGGACAACACTGGAGACACAGTGTGGGAATTACCCCCAAACTGATCTCGCTACACCGAGGCATAACACTAAGGGGGTACAGCAGAAGAGCAAGTAAAAGGAGCAGCAAGATCCCAAGGAAATGCTAAAGGTGGACTTTAGGGTCAGGGTTTGGTGCCCCAAAAGACTGGACTAGAAAACACTTCTAAAGGCCAACACATAGTCCTTAAACTATCTATGAGCTTTTCTATCTTGTTGACCTTTGTTTTCTTTTATTGTAATTGGATTTTTGTTGTTTTGTTTATTTTGCTGCTTGGTTTTGTTCTTTCTTGTTTTTGTGCATGTTATTGCCTCTACAGGTCTGTCTAAATAAGATAGGCTGAACGAACAATCTGGAGGAGAAAAAAAAACGGAACTAGCACATCCTGGAGGACATGCGAGAGAGGGAGGTGGGAAGAAAGGTAGTGGTGTTAAGAACTCCAGAGATAAGGGAACAAAAAGTGATGGAAATCGGTGGTGAGGGGGATGCAGGAGGCCTGGTAGGGCGTGATCAAGGGTAATGTAACCAAGAGGAATTACTGAAACCCAAAGGAAGACTGAGCATGACAGTGGGCACAAAATGAAAATCAAAGGGTATAGAAGAGTGAGCTGGGAAGCAAGGGCCAGTTATAGATGTCTAAATAAAGGCATGTACATATATTTACAAAGGGGCATGGGGAAATAGATCTATGTCCATATGTTTATAGATTTAGTATTAAGGTAGCAGATGGACATAGGGCCTCCGCTCAAGGACTCGTTCATTGCAAGAACATTGTTCTATTAAATTGGCATTAAACGATGCTCACCTTCCCTACACGATCACTGACCACAAAGCGGCTGCATAAGCAAATGTGATGAAGAAAGCCGATGGTGTCCAGCTACCAAAAGATATAGCGTGTGGGGTCTTAAAGGCTTGAAGGTAAAGAAGCAACCATCTAGCTCAGAAGCAACAGAGCCCACATGGAGGAAGCATACCAGCCTGTGTGATCACAAAGTTTCAAAGGGATAAGGCAACAGGCATCATGAGAACAAAAAAATCTTATCATGGAGAATGAGAGGGGACGGCCGGGTATAGACCCAAAACCTATTTGCAGTGCACTGGACATCCCCTTACAGAAGGATCTCAGAGAGGAGATAAAAGAATACAGGGTATGAGACAGCAAAGAAAAACACAACTTTCCTCAAGTTCTTTTTTTTTTGTTTTTTTTGCGCACCCCGCGGGCGCCCGGTGCCGCCCCCTCCCCGGTCCCGCGGCGGCGGCTCGGGGCCGGGGGGGGGCGCCAGGGGAGGGGGCAGACACGAGGGGCAGCGGTGGCGGCGGCGGCTCCCAGCGCCATCTTGGGCTGATCGATGAATTGAACAAAGATGATCAATTTCCGATCAAGCGAGTTATCAATGGGGGCCGGGGAGTGAGAGGGACTTGTCCCCGAGTCGGCCCCGCTTTCCCCGGCACCCACCTCCTCCCCTCCGCCGCGGCCCCCTGGCCGCAAGGCAGCCCGGCGCCCCCGGGGAGGCCGCGACCGCCCGCAGCCCCCACCCCCGAGCGAGAGGCCGAGAGAGGAGAAGCCTGACCTGCAGCTGCTGTAAATCAAAGCGCTTCCAATATTGAAACATCGATCACACATTGGCCGCCATCTTGAGACATATTGAGATGGAGTGAGAGGCTGATAGAGAGGGGGCTGGAGTTCAGGAGCCCCCAGGAGGCAGCAGGCGGGCGGCGCCAAAACCCGGCCTGGAGCCGGCCGCCGCCGCCGCCACAGAGGAGCGCGGACTCCTCCTCACGGCACCACCGCCGCCAGGGCAAGCCGAGCCGGCCCCCGCCCCCCCGCCAGCGGCCGAACGAGCGACCCGCCCGCGACCCCCGCCCCTCCCAACCCCCAGCCTCGGCCGGCGGCCGCCCGGCTTGGCGCGGCCCGGCCCCGAGGGGGCGCTGGAGGGCGGCGAGAGGGCAGCCCCGCGGCCCGCCGAGGCCCAGTCCAGGCTCACCTGGCGCGGGGGGGGCGCGGAGGGAGGGGGCCCTGGCGGCGACGGAGCGCAGCCCCCCCGCCCGCCTCTACGCCCGGGCGCTGGGTGCCGGCGACCCGCCGGGGGTCGTCGGTCGTCCTGCTGGGCGCCCGCCCGCCCGCGGAGCCGCCGCGACCACCTGCCTGAGCCCAGACCCCTGCACGGCGCAGGCCTCAGCGCACCCGCGCGTGTGCCCGAAGCCTTGACCGTGGGCGGCCCCGCCAACCGGGGCCTCAAGGACCCAGCATCCCAGAGCGCCCTTGCTGGGGGAGGGCAGGGGCGTGGGGAGGCATCATCCCCTGACCCTCTTGAACTTGCACCCGCCAGCGTCCCACGCCGGGGCCCCAGAGTCCCCGCTCAACACCACCCAGTGACCCAGGGCCCCCGAGCTGTCGCCGCCGACTTGGCACTTAGGAGACATGCTCTCTGGAGGCGGTTGAGGCTTGTCTTGTGGCCAATAATCATCTCCTACGCCTTCCTTTCCAGTCACTAATTTGATGTCTTCACTTAAAGAAATGCCCATAAGTTGAGGTTTCAGAGGAGAGCTCCTTGAGCTCCCCAGACAACAAGGGGGCCGAGTGTCACCGTCATTATCCTGAGCTGGGAGGGAACACTAGTGTTCCGGAGGCTGGGAATCCGTCACTGCCTGCCCACAGCACAGACAGAGCAGGTGCTGGTTATAATTGTTTCTAGACGTCCTGCCATGCTCAGTTGAACGTCAAAGCCATAAACGTTGCCCGACTACAATCAAACTGGAGTGCGCAGACATTTCTGCATCATTGCCGGGTGGAAATACACTGAGTGGAGTTGGATGAGATGGCAGCAAGTGCTTAAGGAGGGGGTGCTGTGGGAATACCAACAAGATGACTGCTAGTCTCCGTTTCCTTCTCTCGTCTGCTTTGTGTTTTCTTTCAGGACCAGAAGAAATGATGCATATGTAAGGAAAAAAACTTTTCATTTCCAGAGGAGTTTTCCACCCCACAATCTACCCGCAGCCTCCTTTGAGCAAGCCAGTAAAAGCTTTTTTTTTTAACCTGCCTTCTCACTATGACAATTTCCGGAGCTGCTATGTGGCTGTGTTTAAAAGTCCCCCTCGGGATCCAGAGTGCAATCCATATCACAAAGGCATCCTCCCAGTCCCAAATAGCAATGTGACCTCATTTCAGAAGGTTGTTCTTGTTTCCATAGACCCAGAATGGAGTTTAAGCTGTTGATCTTGACTGTGGTTGTCGACTCAGCCTCTCATGGGCACCTCATGGGCAGTGGAGCAAACTGTGCCAATCTGTGCTACCATCAGGACTGGGAGAGGAAGCCAACAGTGGTGGGCCATAGGTCAATGTGTGGATGGGGATGATCAGGTCTTTCTTCATTATTCTGTTTCAGTCTGGAAACACCACTGAAGCCTCAGTGTCGTAGCAACACACAAACCTTCACTGACAGTCTGGGGCACATTGGCTGCAAATCAAACCCGGGTCTTCCCGGTGAAAGACGATGAGAGGTCTACCACTGAAGCACCGTGGCCCTCACCTCAAACCAGGGCAGTCATTTCCGGAGTTCAAACCAGACCACAATGCAGGATGACTGAGATTGCCACCAGAATCTGATACTGATGCAGAAAAAAACCTAACTACCATTTTATTGACTCCCAATAGGACAAAGATCTGCCCCTTTGGGGTTTTGAGACTTTAAATCCTTACAGCAGGGGTCGCAACCTGTGGGTCGCGACCCCTTTGGGGATCAAATAACCCTTTAACAGGGGTCATCCAATTCATAACGATAGCAAAATTACAGTTATAAAGTAGCAATGAAAATAATTTTATGGTTGCAGGTGACCACAACATGAACTGTATTAAAGGGTGGCGGCATTCAGAAGGTTGAGAACCATTGCCTTACAGAAATAGACAACCTCATATTTCTCCCACGGACGGGCTAGTCAGTTCAAACCCCTGACCTTGCGATTAGCAGGTTAATGCATAGTCCACTACACCACCAGGGCTCCTAATGATATAATAAGAGATACTATTGTTAGATCTCTCGTGGGAGAAATATACCTCAGTCCTTGGCTTCGCGAGAGAAAAATTCACTCCGCAGCCTGGATTGTGATCCAAGTGAGTTTTTTGAGAGAAGAAGTTTCAGGTTTACACAGGCACCTCAGGGCCCCTCACCCCTGCACAGCTTGCCTAGAAGCTGCTGGAGAGAAAGTCACTACGTGGGCTCCAGGATCCTGCCTTTTCTTTCTTTTCTTTTTTTTTTGAAATCGTTTTATTAGGGGCTCATACAATTCTTATCACAATCCATACATACATCAATTGTGTAAAGCACATTGTACACTCACTGCCCTCATTATTCTCAAAACATTTGCCTCCACATAAGCCCTTGGCATCAATCAAGTCCTCATTTTTACCCCTTCCTCCCCGCTCCCCCATCCCTCAAGAAACCTTGATAATTTGTGAGTGGTGATATTGGGAGGGTAGCGGGAGGGTGGTTTGGAAAGAGGGAACCGATTACAAGTATCTACATGTGACCTCCTCCCTGGGGGACGGACAACAGAAAAGTGGGTGAAGGGAGACATCGGAGAGGTCAAGATCCTGCCTTTTCAATTCCTCCATAGGGAGGCATGGTTGATGGTCCTGGTCAACCCCATTGGCTGGATTGAATTCACCTGGCCCAGATGGGCCAATCCAGGTGTAACACCCACCTAGGTGTACCACCCCTTCCTGGCCGGAAGTTTGAACCTGAGCATATGTAATGGATGACCCAGTCCCTATGCTAAGCTACCTAACAGTATTTGCAAGATGCCGAGCAATGTTCTAAGCTTTTTGTATATAATAATTCAATTATTTCACTTAAGAAGCCTATGTGTGGACTCTATTCTTGCCTCATTTTACAGATGAAAAATCAGTGGCACAGGATGATAAAGTCATGAGCCTATGACCACACAGTGAGGAAGTGGAAAGGAGAGATTTGAACCCAGGCTGCAGAGCCCATGCCTTGGGTGCCTACAGCACCACATAGGACACAGGAAAGCATGGAGCAGACTCGGCATAAGACCTTAGGGAGTTGGGAGGACTGTGCATGCATGTATATGCTAGGACTGCATGAGAGTAGCTGCTACTCAGATCCAGAAGAGAATACAAGGCTATTGCAAAAATTATTTTTGCCAAAAGAGGGTGGAATTCTGCATCTTGTGCGAAATCCCCCAACCTGCACATGGCACAGCTACTTCAGAAGGTTCCCAACAATGTGTGCTGTGCGGCAAACCAAACTGAGCTCAGGGGGAGCTGGTCTGTGGGTTTTGTTAGCCAGAAGGTGAGCAGTTTGAACTCACCAGCCACCACTCCAAGGGAGAAAGAGGAGGCTTTCTGCTCCCATGGACTTACAGTCTTTGAAGTGGCAGAGAGCATTTCCAAGCGGCCTATGATTAGGATCTAGGAGGGTGAGGGTGGATGGAGTTGGTTGAGACCTGGCTTCAGGGCATTTCCCAGAAGGGCTTCCTGCAGTGACTCTGCCTTCAGGAATGTCTGGTGACCCTGAGGGCAGCAAAGTCCTAAGCACACTCAGGCAGTGGTTCTCAACCTTCCTAATACAGGTCCTCTTGTTGTGGTGACCCCCTGACCATTAAATGATTTTCTTGCTACTTCATCACTGTAATTTTGCTGCAGTTATGAATTGGACGAGCCCTGTGAAAGGGTCATATGACTCCCAAAGGGGTCACAACCCACAGGGTGAGAACCACTGCACTAAGGGTTCCCCTTCCGGGCAGCTCTACCAGTGTCTGATGTGCATAGTTCTGTGAGGTGAGAGAAATGAACTTAGTGTCTGCTTCTGGTGACAGTTGATGTGGGTGGGCTTTCTCCCTATGTCAAATCCCTCTCAAGCCATTTGTCACCACAACAGAGGGAGCCACACACATAAAGCAAGAAGAGGAGGCAGCATAGCAGGACGGCAAGCAGAACAAAGATTGAATAAACACAATTCACTTCAATCATGAATCGGGTGCCCTTGAGATGTGAGGAAGACCCCAGTCTAGTGACATTAGATCAGGTTTAGGGATTGAGTGACCGGACCCTCTTGGCTCCCCTCAGCCCCTATCTTGCTTTCCGACTGACCCTGCCCCTTACATCGTGATTGGTCCTTATTCCAGCATGATGGTTGGTTTCATAATCACGACATGTGGGAATGTGTTAGTCGATAGGTTATACAGGCACAGTCTCTGGAATGGGTAAGTGAGGAGGTGTGACTGGTGACATGACTGGTGGAATGGATCATGTGAAGTGATTTGAGATCGTTGTTCAGACCTGATAGGTCATCCAGGCCTCTAGTTGATCCTGGCAGTACTCTAGTTTAAGGAAACAGAATGTTAGGCATTTAAGTCATATTTGAGCTTAAATTTTGAGCAATAGGCTGTGGCTCACAGTGAGAGTCTATGTGGAGACCCTAAATCCATTTTGAGGGGCCACACATTCAGCCACCATTGAGTTCTTTCCTACTGCCGACTGGCAGTAGAAAGCTTGTCCATCAGGCAGTGTGCTTGCGTCCACTCCCCGGGCCAGACTCAGCGATATACGGTCGTGTGCACATCCCAATGAAGGTCCCGCTCATGCTCTCACAGGCCCTCCCGCAACTCCATGAATTGATCCGTCTTCAGGGACAGTTTTGTGACAAAGGTGTTTGTTTTCCATGTCTCATTTAAGCTTTCAGGAGCTCAGGTGGTGATGCTGGATAGTGTTGGACTATTAACAGCAAGGTCGCTGGTTCAAAGCCACTAGTCATTCCACAGGAGAAAGATGAGGTTATTGCTTCCTGTAAAGGTAGCAACTTCAGGATCCCTACACAGAGTCACTATGAGTCAGAGTCAGCAGGACAGAATGGGTGTCATTTTATTTAAGTAACTGTGGCTGTGGGTCCTTCCGACACCATTGGGGCCTCATGCGGATGCTCTCCTTCATCCAGAACAGCGGTTTGTGCCTTTTTCTTGTGTAAAACATAGCAAAGGAGTTCCTAATAAAATATAGTTGAATTGGGAGTCTTTTTTCCCTCAAACAAAGTAAATCCATAAATAGAAATGAGACTATGGTGCTAATAACCAGTTGGAGAGTTGAGAGAGCTGAACTCTCAATCCTGGTAGAAACCCATTGTGACTTTAAAAACTTGCTCAAGGTCATCCATAGCCTATGAGGTTGAGTTGAGCAGACACAAAACAGATGTGTTGGGGAGTAATTGTGTACATTAAGTAAACAATTTATCTTTCTAAAGATTCTGTCTAAAACTTACTTTAAATAGTAAGTTTTCCCCTGGGCTAGGGAAAGGTCAGGGAGCTTAACCCCCTAGTATCCACCCCCTCTCAGCATTCATCATGTTAGGCCAGAGGAGCCAAATCACACCCACTACCCAGGGAGCACTGCTTCCAAAAGCCCATTGCCTGTGCTGGGGCAGAGGGCAGGTACCCGGACCAGAAATGCTGACGGAGTGGAACCAGCGGGCTCAGCCCCCAGCTTCCTGAGAGAGCAGCTGTGATGGTTCACTTTTGGACAAATGTCAATGCATGACTTGGGCAGCACGAAAAGCAGATGTGCAGAGGTTGTTCGCTGTATTCCAGAAGTTCACACACTCCCCGCAGGCTCTTTGGCTCAATGGCAGGAAGCCGTTCGTGGCTTCCACCTTCAATCCCAAAAGGCCACTGCCGTCCAGTGGATTCCAACCACAGTGACCCTATATGGAGTTTTCAAGACTGTAAATCTTCATGGGAGCCAGCAGTCTCATTGTCCCCCTTGGGACAGGGAGCTAGCAGCCCGTTTCACCTCCAGGACCCCTTCCTCTCTAATTCTGGATCCAGTCCCTCCAAATATCCTGCCCTGCCTTTATCTAGGCTTCTTAAATGCGTTCCATGCTGCTTATGTTAGTCTGGGTGCCTTAGCGAAACAAATCCACAGAAACGCGTATGTATAAGAGAGAGTTTTATGTAAAGGGTGAGTGCACATCAGGAAAACATGCCCGCATTTGCTTATGCACCCGCTTTGTCTTCAGCGATCATGTCGAGATAGGCTGGTGGCTTCTTCCATGTGGGCTTTGTTGTTTCTTAGCTAGATGGCCCCTTGTTTATCTTCCAGTCTTTAAGACCCTGGACACTATATCTTTTGATAGCCGGGCCCAGGATGCTTAACCACTACACAACAAGGGTTCATTAGCATGTGACTTATCTCCTGCCATTCACATTAGATGCTCAAAATAGCAGGAAACCAGGTTTCTCCTTTGTGGCCACACCAGGTACTGACAGAACCAAGAACAGAGAAATGCTTAGTTATATATCTTGACTATCATTAGCATATTATATGCCTGGCAATATGTAAGCCTTCGCTCCCCTGACCTCTCACAGTCTCGGTAAAATGAAGCTAATAAAAGTAGTGCTCTCACTAGCTTGGTAGGAGGTTAAACAACTCACATAAGGGTACACAGCCTATCAACGAGGAGGCGAGATGAGGCAGTGTGTGGCTGCTGAACCCACACCCTTCACAACACCTCCATTAAAATGACTGAGGATGATGTTCCCAATCAGAGAAGCCAATCCACAGAGAAGACCACATGGGCAGCCCCACGATGAGAAACGTCCCTCAAAGACCCTTAGCCTTAGAGGGGACAACACTGGACACACAGTGTGGGAACTGCGCCCGAACTGATCCTGCCACTTCGATGCATGACACTAAGAGAGTGCAGCGGAAGAGTAAGAAAACGGAGCATCAAAGTCCCCGGGGAATGCCAAAGGTGGACTTTGTGGTCAGGGTTCGGTGCCCCCACAGACTGGACTGGAAAACACTCCTAAAGTTCACCACACAGTCCTTGTACTTTTCTTTCTGGTTAGTGTTGTTTTCTTTTAGTGTCATTGGATTTGGGTTGGGTTTTGTTTTCATTTTTTGTTTGTTTTTTTTTTTCTTTTTGCTGCTTGGTTTAGCTCAGTCTTGTTTTGTGCATGTTATTACCTTTACAGGTCTGTCTAATTAAGAGAGGCTGGATGAACAATCTGGAGGAGTAAACATGTGACCGGCCCTTTCCATTGGGCATGGGAGTGAGCACGGTGGGGGGAAAGGAAGTGGTGTAAAGAAACCCAGAGACAAGGGTACAACAAGTGATGGAAAACGGTAGTGAGGGGGATGTAGGAGGCCTGGTAGGGCGTGATCAAAGGTAATGTAACCAAGAGGAATTACTGAAACCCAAAGGAAGACTGAGCATGTCAGTGGGCACAAGAGGAAAATCAAAGAGTATAGAAGAGTGAGCTGGGAAGCAAGGGCCAGTTATAGACGTCTAAATAAAGGCATGTACATATGTACATATATTTACAAAGGGGCATGGGGAAATAGATCTATGTCCATATGTTTATAGATTTAGTATTAAGGTAGCAGATGGACATAGGGCCTCCGCTCAAGGACTCCCTCATTGCAATAACACTGTTCTATTAAATTGGCATTCTAAGATGCTCACCTTCCCTACACAATCACTGACCACAAAGCGGCTGCATAAGCAAATGTGGTGAAGAAAGCCGATGGTGTCCAGCTACCTAAAGATATAGCGTGTGGGGTCTTAAAGGCCTGAGGGTAAAGAAACAGCCATCTGGCTCTGAAGCAACAGAGCCCACATGGAGAAAGCATACCAGCCTGTGTGATCACAAAGTTTTAAAGGGATAAGGCAACAGGCATCATGAGAACAAAAAAATCTTATCATGGAGAATGAGAGGGGACTGCCGGGTATAGACCCAAAACCTATTTGCAGTGCACTGGACATCCCCTTACAGAAGGATCTCAGAGTGGAGATTAAAGAATACGGGGTATGAGACAGCAAAGAAAAACACAACTTTCCTCTAGTTCTTAATGCTTTCTCTTGCCCCACTATCATGATCCCAGTTCTACCATACTAATCTGGCCAAACTAGAGAAGGTATTCTAGTACCGATAGGAATTTCAAACACGGGGAATCCAGAGTGGATGGGCCGTTTACCAGTGTTATGAGTGGAGATACTGGGAGGGTGGAGGAAGGGCAGGATGGAAAGTGGGAACCGATTACAAGGATCTTCATTGAACTCAAAAGAAAGGTGGGTGAAAATATGACAAAAGAATTAGTACATTTCCAAGGATTGATGAGGGATGGGTGGCGGGCATTGAGGGGGGGAAAATGAGGAGCTGAGGCAAGGGGCTTGGGTGGAGAGTGGATATTTTGTGAATAAGGAGGGCAATTAATGTACAGATGGGCTTCAAACAGATGATGTATTTATGGATTGTGGTTAGTGTTGTAGGAGCCACTAATGAAAAGATCATAAAAGAAACAAAAATAATCTTGGCAGAGGGCTCATGCAAGGATGATCTCAGGCTGGATTAGACCAGTCAAAACAGCTACTGGAGTCGCCTCACCCTGTGTCTATTACTGAGTCAGCCATGATGCTTAGGACCCACAGCCCCAGCAGCTGGCCAGAGAGGGAGGTGGATCTCTGAGGCCATTCCACAGGGGGAATGGTCCTCTGTCCTGCAGGGCCCACCCTCCTTTGTAAGCATGCTGCCTGGGGCAAGGCTTTCATGGAGTCCACACCATGGGAGCTCTACTACTCATGGGGGATTGGCAGGAAGCCTCTGCTCATGCGCACACACCACCAACTAGCTGGAGGATCTCCGTGAACAAAGCCTGAGGCAGACAACAAGCCCACTAACTGATGCTGTAAGAGCTACAATCAGCATCCAGAAACCTGCAACTGGGAGTAAGAGGCAGCATACCTTGGTCCCAGCCCCTCCCACTCTAATCTACAAGGAGTGACATTGCAAAGCAGAGGGTTTTCATAAAGCACTTCCAGGACTGTGGAATGAGCAGCCTCCTTTGTGGACATGGATACTCTGTGATCCAGACGTACTACCTCCTCCCTTACAGTCAGCTGAGACAAAAACCCTTGCAAGCAGAAAGCCATGCATCTGAACAGTATCCACCAGCCACTCATGTGCAGCACAGCTGCCTCCAAAGAGCCTTCCTGAGTGAGAGAGAAATCATGCAGAAGCCTGGTCTGCACTCAAGAGAGTTTTATGAGCGTAGGGAGGCGTGGTGGGCAAGTCTGGCCGACCCCAGTGGCTGAATTGAATTTACATGGCCTAGATTGGTCAATCCAGGTACAGGAACCACCCAGGTGACCTCCCCTTCATGGCCAGAAATCTGGACCTCTGAGCATGCACAGGGTGCCTCTCCTAACTGGGCTCTTATCTTGGCCCTATGGGCATGCATAACGGATGCCCCAGTCCCTAGCATAGCTACCTAACATTTGCCCCCCTGAAGAGATATGGACCCAAATCTTTGGGGGTACTGGGCGACGACATCTCTAGCTGCTTCCTGCTGGCAAAAGGGGCGAGGTGGGGCTTTGGGTCCATACCCTTCCTACACTGCTGGGAGGGGTTGTCCATTGAGGGCAACTTTATCCAGGATGGATAAGGTTGAGGTGGTCCAGGAGATGGTAGTCGTGGACCTGGCACACTTGGTTCAGAAGCTTTAATCACCCGATAACTTCTGAGAAAAACAAACGGTCTAAAAGGTGAACAGTTTGACTATGACAAGGCTAAGCTTGTGAGGTGGCAGTGGCCTTGAAATTAGGTGAGTGTCACAGGAAACAAAAATAATCTTAGGATTACCAGACATGTGTGTTTGTTCATTGGAAGTACAGGAAGAGGGATGAAAGCATTCACACTTTCCCCTAGGAGGGCACAGGTTTGGGCACTACTAGGTGCAGTCTGATCACTGATTCATTTATGATGCTAAGGTCTTGGACCCGTTGATAAGACCCATCCTTCTTTTTAACACTATAACGCTTCAATTTTAATTTTGGGAAAAAATTTTCTTTTTGTTGTGGACTTTCATAGTTATAAATATATATATGTATTAATATATACATTTTTTAATGTTATGAAAACATCATGCTTCGCGTTATAGAGTTAAATGGAAATAATGGGCTAGTGCAGGATGAGTCAAAAGTGACCAAAATAGAGTAACTGCCTAAGTCATTTTGAATTTTCTTGGGTTCAATTGGAGTAAAGGCTTGTAAATTACCCGGGGTCCAAATTCCCATGGTGCCTCCTACAACGGGTAGAATGTTCAGGGATGTTTCAGGGCTGGGAGATTAATAACCCCTAAGTCCAGGATACCTTAGGGCAGGGGTCCTTAAACTGTTTACCCAGGGGGCCAGTTCACTATCCCTCAGGCCTTTTGAAGGAAAGACTATAGTTTAAAAAAACAAATATTACGAACAAATTCATGTGCACACTGCACATCTTGATTTGAAGTTCAAAAAAAAATAAATGGGGCACATACACCCGGCAGAAAGGATCAACGTCCTCGGCTGTCTGCATGTGGCCCACAGGTTGTAGTTTGAGGACCCCTGCCCTCGGCATTCACCAAGAGGATGTGGTTTCAACCCAAAAGCTTGGAGACTCTACAATTTGTTTAAAAGTGATGGGGCAGAAGGAGTCCCTGATTGACCCACGCAAGACTAGTTTTCCCATCCCCTATTACTAAGAGTTCATAGTTATGGTTAAAGGGAACCAGGATATCCCGATCTGATCCCGTTACTTCAAGTGTGGGCTGACATTGCCACTAAGAAGCCTGCAAATATAAAAGACTTACTCCCTCCCACAAAGAAAGGGCCCTTGTTTCCAAGGTTTCAGGAAACATGGAAGGACCGGAAAAACAAACGGTCCAAGTTCCCAAAACCACATAGGTGGAGGCCATCCCTCCCCATCACCCTCCCCCACCCCTCCCCTCCCTCACCCCTCCCCTCCCCCATCACTCCCCCACCTCTCCTCTCCCCTCCCCTCCCCATCACTCTCCCCTAATCGGCTTTATCCCATTTTGCAGGAGAACTCTGGGAGTGGGAGAGCTGGCTTCAAACCCTTTCTTTCAACCCCCGCCCTATAAGGTTTCTAGGGTCCAGAAATAGAAAACTTCTAACAGGCCCTTATTGAGTCACTCCCTCCCCCACCGACCCCCCAAACTCACCCCCACCCCTTACAAGCATCCCCCCACACACACTAGTACTGGTATGACTTCCATACTCATCAGCCCACCTGGAATGCTTGCCAACAACTTCTCCAGGTGCTGTTCACAACGGAGGAGGGTAGCCCTTCCAGACAGAGGCCCAGTAAGCAGTCAGTGAACCTGATGGTCAGCGAGCGGGCACTCCCCACTTGAGAGAAACTCTTTTGGCCACTACACCAACAATGTGGGATCTCAATTCCTAGCAAGGCCCAGAGGACTTTACCAGGTATCAACCATTGCTCTTACATGACCCTCTGCAGAAGAGCTAGGAAACCTATGAATTTATCTAAGGTCAGTGAGAATTTTCAGGTTCCTATAAGAGAATATCCGCCTGCCTTTCTAGAGTGGCTGAGGGAAGCCTACGGGCTTTATACCCCTAACGGCCCGGAGGCACTGAAAACAGGAGGGCAATAAGTATTGCCTTTATTACTCAGTCAGTCTGCCTCAGACATGACAAAGAAGTGGGAAGGGTTTGAAGGGAAAAATCTTAGCGATTTGGTATAAGTGGCTCATTGAGTGTATAACAACAGAGATGACCCTAGCACGAGAGAGACAAAGAAGCTAGCTAAAATAATCGTAATTGCCATGAGATACCCCAGAGACTCAGGAAAAGGAGAGCATGGCCCACTCACGGAGAGACTAACCTGTGGGCACCGCCAAGCCATGGGGAAGGACCAATGTGCCTACTGCAGGAAAGAAGGACACTGGAAAAATCATTGCCTTGAAAACCCCAGGAGAGGTGCACGACCCTCCACTAGAGTGGATGGGCCTCATCTGCACGTAGAAAGACCCAAGCAAGAGACAATAATGCTTGAAGAAGCTCAATGAAGGGGTCAGGGCTCTGTTTCACTTCGCCGCCAAAAGCCCAGGCTAACTCTCCAAGTAGGAGGCCAGGCAGTAAATTTCTTGGTGGACACAGGGGCCACCTTGTCAGGTTCAGAAAGGAATATGGGCACATTTTCAAGAAGAAAGATGTGAATTACTGTGAGCCTATGATTCCTTCCACAGATAACTCACACCAGAAGGTTTGCATGGAGGGTAGGTGGGTTTCCCAAGACAACAAAATAACAAATATCTATCAGCCCTTTGGCCCAGTTAGCCACCTGGTTATGATATCACTGGCTTCTGGCTCAGCTGCTGAGCCAGTGAAGCAGTTATAGCAGGAAAAGACTAGGTGGCCAGTGGCCATCAACGGAAGGACCAAATCTCCACAGTGGGCTTCCTGTTTCAATATGGAGCCACGTATGTTACCTGCTGGACACCATCTCTATCCTGAGCTCATAATTGCCATCGCAGGTCTAGAATGCGGCGCGCAGGTACACACTATATGAAACAGTCTCTGATTAACCCCTCTCGATAACTTGCTGACATGGGAGTCTGGATAATCCTGTACATTTACTTTGCAGATTAGAAAACTCACTCAAAAACACACGGGAGTTGACCCAGAGACACACAACTGGTTAACAACAAAGTCATATTCACAACCAGCGTCTGGACCAAGAGCACGGTGCCCCACAGAACTGTGCCCATCGAGCAGTCAATATCTCCTGGACTCTCAAAAGATCTGAGCTGATACCCACCCCCCCACATCCTTGCAGCCCCAAAAGATTGTATTTCACAGGATGGCACCGGATCTGCAGCTCGCGGAGAGGGACATATCTGATCAGAGAACACAGGGCAGAACAAGGGGGAGGAGGGGAGAATGGAGCACATCCTGGCCCAATACACCTTGAGGATGATGTTCCCAATCAGAGAAGCCAATCCACAGAGAAGACCACATGGGCAGCCCCACGATGAGAAACGTCCCTCAAAGACCCATAGCCTTAGAGGGGACAACACTGGACACACAGTGTGGGAACTGCGCCCGAACTGATCCTGCCACTTCGATGCATGACACTAAGAGAGTGCAGCGGAAGAGTAAGAAAACGGAGCATCAAAGTCCCCGGGGAATGCCAAAGGTGGACTTTGTGGTCAGGGTTCGGTGCCCCCACAGACTGGACTGGAAAACACTCCTAAAGTTCACCACACAGTCCTTGTACTTTTCTTTCTGGTTAGTGTTGTTTTCTTTTAGTGTCATTGGATTTGGGTTGGGTTTTGTTTTCATTTTTGTTTGTTTTTTTTTTTCTTTTTGCTGCTTGGTTTAGCTCAGTCTTGTTTTGTGCATGTTATTACCTTTACAGGTCTGTCTAATTAAGAGAGGCTGGATGAACAATCTGGAGGAGTAAACATGTGACCGGCCCTTTCCATTGGGCATGGGAGTGAGCACGGTGGGGGGAAAGGAAGTGGTGTAAAGAAACCCAGAGACAAGGGTACAACAAGTGATGGAAAACGGTAGTGAGGGGGATGTAGGAGGCCTGGTAGGGCGTGATCAAAGGTAATGTAACCAAGAGGAATTACTGAAACCCAAAGGAAGACTGAGCATGTCAGTGGGCACAAGAGGAAAATCAAAGAGTATAGAAGAGTGAGCTGGGAAGCAAGGGCCAGTTATAGACGTCTAAATAAAGGCATGTACATATGTACATATATTTACAAAGGGGCATGGGGAAATAGATCTATGTCCATATGTTTATAGATTTAGTATTAAGGTAGCAGATGGACATAGGGCCTCCGCTGAAGGACTCCCTCATTGCAATAACACTGTTCTATTAAATTGGCATTCTAAGATGCTCACCTTCCCTACACAATCACTGACCACAAAGCGGCTGCATAAGCAAATGTGGTGAAGAAAGCCGATGGTGTCCAGCTACCTAAAGATATAGCGTGTGGGGTCTTAAAGGCCTGAGGGTAAAGAAACAGCCATCTGGCTCTGAAGCAACAGAGCCCACATGGAGAAAGCATACCAGCCTGTGTGATCACAAAGTTTTAAAGGGATAAGGCAACAGGCATCATGAGAACAAAAAAATCTTATCATGGAGAATGAGAGGGGACTGCCGGGTATAGACCCAAAACCTATTTGCAGTGCACTGGACATCCCCTTACAGAAGGATCTCAGAGTGGAGATTAAAGAATACAGGGTATGAGACAGCAAAGAAAAACACAACTTTCCTCTAGTTCTTAATGCTTTCTCTTGCCCCACTATCATGATCCCAGTTCTACCATACTAATCTGGCCAAACTAGAGAAGGTATTCTAGTACCGATAGGAATTTCAAACACGGGGAATCCAGAGTGGATGGGCCGTTTACCAGTGTTATGAGTGGAGATACTGGGAGGGTGGAGGAAGGGCAGGATGGAAAGTGGGAACCGATTACAAGGATCTTCACTGAACTCAAAAGAAAGGTGGGTGAAAATATGACAAAAGAATTAGTACATTTCCAAGGATTGATGAGGGATGGGTGGCGGGCATTGAGGGGCGGAAAATGAGGAGCTGAGGCCAGGGGCTTGGGTGGAGAGTGGATATTTTGTGAATAAGGAGGGCAATTAATGTACAGATGGGCTTCAAACAGATGATGTATTTATGGATTGTGGTTAGTGTTGTAGGAGCCACTAATGAAAAGATCATAAAAGAAACAAAAATAATCTTGGCAGAGGGCTCATGCAAGGATGATCTCAGGCTGGATTAGACCAGTCAAAACAGCTACTGGAGTCGCCTCACCCTGTGTCTATTACTGAGTCAGCCATGATGCTTAGGACCCACAGCCCCAGCAGCTGGCCAGAGAGGGAGGTGGATCTCTGAGGCCATTCCACAGGGGGAATGGTCCTCTGTCCTGCAGGGCCCACCCTCCTTTGTAAGCATGCTGCCTGGGGCAAGGCTTTCATGGAGTCCACACCATGGGAGCTCTACTACTCATGGGGGATTGGCAGGAAGCCTCTGCTCATGCGCACACACCACCAACTAGCTGGAGGATCTCCGTGAACAAAGCCTGAGGCAGACAACAAGCCCACTAACTGATGCTGTAAGAGCTACAATCAGCATCCAGAAACCTGCAACTGGGAGTAAGAGGCAGCATACCTTGGTCCCAGCCCCTCCCACTCTAATCTACAAGGAGTGACATTGCAAAGCAGAGGGCTTTCATAAAGCACTTCCAGGACTGTGGAATGAGCAGCCTCGTTTGTGGACATGGATACTCTGTGATCCAGACGTACTACCTCCTCCCTTACAGTCAGCTGAGACAAAAACCCTTGCAAGCAGAAAGCCATGCATCTGAACAGTATCCACCAGCCACTCATGTGCAGCACAGCTGCCTCCAAAGAGCCTTCCTGAGTGAGAGAGAAATCATGCAGAAGCCTGGTCTGCACTCAAGAGAGTTTTATGAGCGTAGGGAGGCGTGGTGGGCAAGTCTGGCCGACCCCAGTGGCTGAATTGAATTTACATGGCCTAGATTGGTCAATCCAGGTACAGGAACCACCCAGGTGACCTCCCCTTCATGGCCAGAAATCTGGACCTCTGAGCATGCACAGGGTGCCTCTCCTAACTGGGCTCTTATCTTGGCCCTATGGGCATGCATAACGGATGCCCCAGTCCCTAGTATAGCTACCTAACATTTGCCCCCCTGAAGAGATATGGACCCAAATCTTTGGGGGTACTGGGCGACGACATCTCTAGCTGCTTCCTGCTGGCAAAAGGGGCGAGGTGGGGCTTTGGGTCCATACCCTTCCTACACTGCTGGGAGGGGTTGTCCATTGAGGGCAACTTTATCCAGGATGGATAAGGTTGAGGTGGTCCAGGAGATGGTAGTCGTGGACCTGGCACACTTGGTTCAGAAGCTTTAATCACCCGATAACTTCTGAGAAAAACAAACGGTCTAAAAGGTGAACAGTTTGACTACGACAAGGCTAAGCTTGTGAGGTGGCAGTGGCCTTGAAATTAGGTGAGTGTCACAGGAAACAAAAATAATCTTAGGATTACCAGACATGTGTGTTTGTTCATTGGAAGTACAGGAAGAGGGATAAAAGCATTCACACTTTCCCCTAGGAGGGCACAGGTTTGGGCACTACTAGGTGCAGTCTGATCACTGATTCATTTATGATGCTAAGGTCTTGGACCCGCTGATAAGACCCATCCTTCTTTTTAACACTATAACACTTCAATTTTAATTTTGGGAAAAAATTTTCTTTTTGTTGTGGACTTTCATAGTTATAAATATATATATGTATTAATATATATATTTTTTAATGTTATGAAAACATCATGCTTCGCGTTATAGAGTTAAATGGAAATAATGGGCTAGTGCAGGATGAGTCAAAAGTGACCAAAATAGAGTAACTGCCTAAGTCATTTTGAATTTTCTTGGGTTCAATTGGAGTAAAGGCTTGTAAATTACCCGGGGTCCAAATTCCCATGGTGCCTCCTACAACGGGTAGAATGTTCAGGGATGTTTCAGGGCTGGGAGATTAATAACCCCTAAGTCCAGGATACCTTAGGGCAGGGGTCCTTAAACTGTTTACCCAGGGGGCCAGTTCACTATCCCTCAGGCCTTTTGAAGGAAAGACTATAGTTTAAAAAAACAAATATTACGAACAAATTCATGTGCACACTGCACATCTTGATTTGAAGTTCAAAAAAAAAAAATAAATGGGGCACATACACCCGGCAGAAAGGATCAACGTCCTCGGCTGTCTGCATGTGGCCCACAGGTTGTAGTTTGAGGACCCCTGCCCTCGGCATTCACCAAGAGGATGTGGTTTCAACCCAAAAGCTTGGAGACTCTACAATTTGTTTAAAAGTGATGGGGCAGAAGGAGTCCCTGATTGACCCACGCAAGACTAGTTTTCCCATCCCCTGTTACTAAGAGTTCATAGTTATGGTTAAAGGGAACCAGGATATCCCGATCTGATCCCGTTACTTCAAGTGTGGGCTGACATTGCCACTAAGAAGCCTGCAAATATAAAAGACTTACTCCCTCCCACAAAGAAAGGGCCCTTGTTTCCAAGGTTTCAGGAAACATGGAAGGACCGGAAAAACAAACGGTCCAAGTTCCCAAAACCACATAGGTGGAGGCCATCCCTCCCCATCACCCTCCCCCACCCCTCCCCTCCCTCACCCCTCCCCTCCCCCATCACTCCCCCACCCCTCCCCTCCCCTCCCCTCCCCATCACTCTCCCCTAATCGGCTTTATCCCATTTTGCAGGAGAACTCTGGGAGTGGGAGAGCTGGCTTCAAACCCTTTCTTTCAACCCCCGCCCTATAAGGTTTCTAGGGTCCAGAAATAGAAAACTTCTAACAGGCCCTTATTGAGTCACTCCCTCCCCCACCGACCCACCAAACTCACCCCCACCCCTTACAAGCATCCCCCCACACACACTAGTACTGGTATGACTTCCATACTCATCAGCCCACCTGGAATGCTTGCCAACAACTTCTCCAGGTGCTGTTCACAACGGAGGAGGGTAGCCCTTCCAGACAGAGGCCCAGTAAGCAGTCAGTGAACCTGATGGTCAGCGAGCGGGCACTCCCCACTTGAGAGAAACTCTTTTGGCCACTACACCAACAATGTGGGATCTCAATTCCTAGCAAGGCCCAGAGGACTTTACCAGGTATCAACCATTGCTCTTACATGACCCTCTGCAGAAGAGCTAGGAAACCTATGAATTTATCTAAGGTCAGTGAGAATTTTCAGGTTCCTATAAGAGAATATCCGCCTGCCTTTCTAGAGTGGCTGAGGGAAGCCTACGGGCTTTATACCCCTAACGGCCCGGAGGCACTGAAAACAGGAGGGCAATAAGTATTGCTTTTATTACTCAGTCAGTCTGCCTCAGACATGACAAAGAAGTGGGAAGGGTTTGAAGGGAAAAATCTTAGCGATTTGGTATAAGTGGCTCATTGAGTGTATAACAACAGAGATGACCCTAGCACGACAGAGACAAAGAAGCTAGCTAAAATAATCATAATTGCCATGAGATACCCCAGAGACTCAGGAAAAGGAGAGCATGGCCCACTCACGGAGAGACTAACCTGTGGGCACCGCCAAGCCATGGGGAAGGACCAATGTGCCTACTGCAGGAAAGAAGGACACTGGAAAAATCATTGCCTTGAAAACCCCAGGAGAGGTGCACGACCCTCCACTAGAGTGGATGGGCCTCATCTGCACGTAGAAAGACCCAAGCAAGAGACAATAATGCTTGAAGAAGCTCAATGAAGGGGTCAGGGCTCTGTTTCACTTCGCCGCCAAAAGCCCAGGCTAACTCTCCAAGTAGGAGGCCAGGCAGTAAATTTCTTGGTGGACACAGGGGCCACCTTGTCAGGTTCAGAAAGGAATATGGGCACATTTTCAAGAAGAAAGATGTGAATTACTGTGAGCCTATGATTCCTTCCACAGATAACTCACACCAGAAGGTTTGCATGGAGGGTAGGTGGGTTTCCCAAGACAACAAAATAACAAATATCTATCAGCCCTTTGGCCCAGTTAGCCACCTGGTTATGATATCACTGGCTTCTGGCTCAGCTGCTGAGCCAGTGAAGCAGTTATAGCAGGAAAAGACTAGGTGGCCAGTGGCCATCAACGGAAGGACCAAATCTCCACAGTGGGCTTCCTGTTTCAATATGGAGCCACGTATGTTACCTGCTGGACACCATCTCTATCCTGAGCTCATAATTGCCATCGCAGGTCTAGAATGCGGCGCGCAGGTACACACTATATGAAACAGTCTCTGATTAACCCCTCTCGATAACTTGCTGACATGGGAGTCTGGATAATCCTGTACATTTACTTTGCAGATTAGAAAACTCACTCAAAAACACACGGGAGTTGACCCAGAGACACACAACTGGTTAACAACAAAGTCATATTCACAACCAGCGTCTGGACCAAGAGCACGGTGCCCCACAGAACTGTGCCCATCGAGCAGTCAATATCTCCTGGACTCTCAAAAGATCTGAGCTGATACCCACCCCCCCCCCACATCCTTGCAGCCCCAAAAGATTGTATTTCACAGGATGGCACCGGATCTGCAGCTCGCGGAGAGGGACATATCTGATCAGAGAACACAGGGCAGAACAAGGGGGAGGAGGGGAGAATGGAGCACATCCTGGCCCAATACACCTTGAGGATGATGTTCCCAATCAGAGAAGCCAATCCACAGAGAAGACCACATGGGCAGCCCCACGATGAGAAACGTCCCTCAAAGATCATAGCCTTAGAGGGGACAACACTGGACACACAGTGTGGGAACTGCACCCGAACTGATCCTGCAACTTCGATGCATGACACTAAGAGAGTGCAGCGGAAGAGTAAGAAAACGGAGCATCAAAGTCCCCGGGGAATGCCAAAGGTGGACTTTGTGGTCAGGGTTCGGTGCCCCCACAGACTGGACTGGAAAACACTCCTAAAGTTCACCACACAGTCCTTGTACTTTTCTTTCTGGTTAGTGTTGTTTTCTTTTAGTGTCATTGGATTTGGGTTGGGTTTTGTTTTCATTTTTGTTTGTTTTTTTTTTTCTTTTTGCTGCTTGGTTTAGCTCAGTCTTGTTTTGTGCATGTTATTACCTTTACAGGTCTGTCTAATTAAGAGAGGCTGGATGAACAATCTGGAGGAGTAAACATGTGACCGGCCCTTTCCATTGGGCATGGGAGTGAGCACGGTGGGGGGAAAGGAAGTGGTGTAAAGAAACCCAGAGACAAGGGTACAACAAGTGATGGAAAACGGTAGTGAGGGGGATGTAGGAGGCCTGGTAGGGCGTGATCAAAGGTAATGTAACCAAGAGGAATTACTGAAACCCAAAGGAAGACTGAGCATGTCAGTGGGCACAAGAGGAAAATCAAAGAGTATAGAAGAGTGAGCTGGGAAGCAAGGGCCAGTTATAGACGTCTAAATAAAGGCATGTACATATGTACATATATTTACAAAGGGGCATGGGGAAATAGATCTATGTCCATATGTTTATAGATTTAGTATTAAGGTAGCAGATGGACATAGGGCCTCCGCTGAAGGACTCCCTCATTGCAATAACACTGTTCTATTAAATTGGCATTCTAAGATGCTCACCTTCCCTACACAATCACTGACCACAAAGCGGCTGCATAAGCAAATGTGGTGAAGAAAGCCGATGGTGTCCAGCTACCTAAAGATATAGCGTGTGGGGTCTTAAAGGCCTGAGGGTAAAGAAACAGCCATCTGGCTCTGAAGCAACAGAGCCCACATGGAGAAAGCATACCAGCCTGTGTGATCACAAAGTTTTAAAGGGATAAGGCAACAGGCATCATGAGAACAAAAAAATCTTATCATGGAGAATGAGAGGGGACTGCCGGGTATAGACCCAAAACCTATTTGCAGTGCACTGGACATCCCCTTACAGAAGGATCTCAGAGTGGAGATTAAAGAATACAGGGTATGAGACAGCAAAGATGAAACACAACTTTCCTCTAGTTCTTAATGCTTTCTCTTGCCCCACTATCATGATCCCAGTTCTACCATACTAATCTGACCAAACTAGAGAAGGTATTCTAGTACCGATAGGAATTTCAAACATGGGGAATCCAGAGTGGATGGGCCCTTTACCAGTGTTATGAATGGAGATACTGGGAGGGTGGAGGAAGGGCAGGATGGAAAGTGGGAACCGATTACAAGGATCTTCATTGACCTCAAAAGAAAGGTGGGTGAAAATATGACAAAAGAATTAGTACATTTCCAAGGATTGATGAGGGATGGGTGGCGGGCATTGAGGGGGGAAAAATGAGGAGCTGAGGCCAGGGGCTTGGGTGGAGAGTGGATATTTTGTGAATAAGGAGGGCAATTAATGTACAGATGTGCTTCAAACAGATGATGTATTTATGGATTGTGGTTAGTGTTGTAGGAGCCACTAATGAAAAGATCATAAAAGAAACAAAAATAATCTTGGCAGAGGGCTCATGCAAGGATGATCTCTGGCTGGATTAGACCAGTCAAAACAGCTACTGGAGTCGCCTCACCCTGTGTCTATTACTGAGTCAGCCATGATGCTTAGGACCCACAGCCCCAGCAGCTGGCCAGAGAGGGAGGTGGATCTCTGAGGCCATTCCACAGGGGGAATGGTCCTCTGTCTTGCAGGGCCCACCCTCCTTTGTAAGCATGCTGCCTGGGGCAAGGCTTTCATGGAGTCCACACCATGGGAGCTCTACTACTCATGGGGGATTGGCAGGAAGCCTCTGCTCATGCGCACACACCACCAACTAGCTGGAGGATCTCCGTGAACAAAGCCTGAGGCAGACAACAAGCCCACTAACTGATGCTGTAAGAGCTACAATCAGCATCCAGAAACCTGCAACTGGGAGTAAGAGGCAGCATACCTTGGTCCCAGCCCCTCCCACTCTAATCTACAAGGAGTGACATTGCAAAGCAGAGGGTTTTCATAAAGCACTTCCAGGACTGTGGAATGAGCAGCCTCGTTTGTGGACATGGATACTCTGTGATCCAGACGTACTACCTCCTCCCTTACAGTCAGCTGAGACAAAAACCCTTGCAAGCAGAAAGCCATGCATCTGAACAGTATCCACCAGCCACTCATGTGCAGCACAGCTGCCTCCAAAGAGCCTTCCTGAGTGAGAGAGAAATCATGCAGAAGCCTGGTCTGCACTCAAGAGAGTTTTATGAGCGTTAGGGAGGCGTGGTGGGCAAGTCTGGCCGACCCCAGTGGCTGAATTGAATTTACATGGCCTAGATTGGTCAATCCAGGTACAGGAACCACCCAGGTGACCTCCCCTTCATGGCCAGAAATCTGGACCTCTGAGCATGCACAGGGTGCCTCTCCTAACTGGGCTCTTATCTTGGCCCTATGGGCATGCATAACGGATGCCCCAGTCCCTAGTATAGCTACCTAACATTTGCCCCCCTGAAGAGATATGGACCCAAATCTTTGGGGGTACTGGGCGACGACATCTCTAGCTGCTTCCTGCTGGCAAAAGGGGCGAGGTGGGGCTTTGGGTCCATACCCTTCCTACACTGCTGGGAGGGGTTGTCCATTGAGGGCAACTTTATCCAGGATGGATAAGGTTGAGGTGGTCCAGGAGATGGTAGTCGTGGACCTGGCACACTTGGTTCAGAAGCTTTAATCACCCGATAACTTCTGAGAAAAACAAACGGTCTAAAAGGTGAACAGTTTGACTACGACAAGGCTAAGCTTGTGAGGTGGCAGTGGCCTTGAAATTAGGTGAGTGTCACAGGAAACAAAAATAATCTTAGGATTACCAGACATGTGTGTTTGTTCATTGGAAGTACAGGAAGAGGGATAAAAGCATTCACACTTTCCCCTAGGAGGGCACAGGTTTGGGCACTACTAGGTGCAGTCTGATCACTGATTCATTTATGATGCTAAGGTCTTGGACCCGCTGATAAGACCCATCCTTCTTTTTAACCCTATAACGCTTCAATTTTAATTTTGGGAAAAATTTTCTTTTTGTTGTGGACTTTCATAGTTATAAATATATATATGTATTAATATATACATTTTTTAATGTTATGAAAACATCATGCTTTGCGTTATAGAGTTAAATGGAAATAATGGGCTAGTGCAGGACGAGTCAAAAGTGACCAAAATAGAGTAACTGCCTAAGCCATTTTGAATTTTCTTGGGTTCAATTGGAGTAAAGGCTTGTAAATTACCCGGGCTCCAAATTCCCATGGTGCCTCCTACAACGGGTAGAATGTTCAGGGATGTTTCAGGGCTGGGAGATTAATAACCCCTAAGTCCAGGATACCTTAGGGCAGGGGTCCTTAAACTGTTTACCCAGGGGGCCAGTTCACTATCCCTCAGGCCTTTTGAAGGAAAGACTATAGTTTAAAAAAACAAATATTACGAACAAATTCATGTGCACACTGCACATCTTGATTTGAAGTTCAAAAAAAAAAATAAATGGGGCACATACACCCGGCAGAAAGGATCAACGTCCTCGGCTGTCTGCATGTGGCCCACAGGTTGTAGTTTGAGGACCCTTGCTCTCGGCATTCACCAAGAGGATGTGGTTGCAACCCAAAAGCTTGGAGACTCTACAATTTGTTTAAAAGTGATGGGGCAGAAGGAGTCCCTGATTGACCCACGCAAGACTAGTTTTCCCATCCCCTATTACTAAGAGTTCATAGTTATGGTTAAAGGGAACCAGGATATCCCGATCTGATCCCGTTACTTCAAGTGTGGGCTGACATTGCCACTAAGAAGCCTGCAAATATAAAAGACTTACTCCCTCCCACAAAGAAAGGGCCCTTGTTTCCAAGGTTTCAGGAAACATGGAAGGACCAGAAAAACAAACGGTCCAAGTTCGCAAAACCACATAGGTGGAGGCCATCCCTCCCCATCACCCTCCCCCACCCCTCCCCTCCCTCACCCCTCCCCTCCCCCATCACTCCCCCACCCCTCCCCTCCCCTCCCCTCCCCATCACTCTCCCATAATCGGCTTTATCCCATTTTGCAGGAGAACTCTGGGAGTGGGAGAGCTGGCTTCAAACCCTTTCTTTCAACCCCCGCCCTATAAGGTTTCTAGGGTCCAGAAATAGAAAACTTCTAACAGGCCCTTATTGAGTCACTCCCTCCCCCACCGGCCCCCCAAACTCACCCCCACCCCTAACAATCAGCCCCCAACACACACTAGTACTGGTATGACTTCCATACTCATCAGCCCACCTGGAATGCTTGCCAACAACTTCTCCAGGTGCTGTTCACAACGGAGGAGGGTAGCCCTTCCAGACAGAGGCCCAGTAAGCAGTCAGTGAACCTGATGGTCAGCGAGCGGGCACTCCCCACTTGAGAGAAACTCTTTTGGCCACTACACCAACAATGTGGGATCTCAATTCCTAGCAAGGCCCAGAGGACTTTACCAGGTATCAACCATTGCTCTTACATGACCCTCTGCAGAAGAGCTAGGAAACCTATGAATTTATCTAAGGTCAGTGAGAATTTTCAGGTTCCTATAAGAGAATATCCGCCTGCCTTTCTAGAGTGGCTGAGGGGAGCCTACGGGCTTTATACCCCTAACGGCCCGGAGGCACTGAAAACAGGAGGGCAATAAGTATTGCCTTTATTACTCAGTCAGTCTGCCTCAGACATGACAAAGAAGTGGGAAGGGTTTGAAGGGAAAAATCTTAGCGATTTGGTACAAGTGGCTCATTGAGTGTATAACAACAGAGATGACCCTAGCACGACAGAGACAAAGAAGCTAGCTAAAATAATCGTAATTGCCATGAGATACCCCAGAGACTCAGGAAAAGGAGAGCATGGCCCACTCACGGAGAGACTAACCTGTGGGCACCGCCAAGCCATGGGGAAGGACCAATGTGCCTACTGCAGGAAAGAAGGACACTGGAAAAATCAGTGCCTTGAAAACCCGAGGAGAGGTGCACGACCCTCCACTAGAGTGGATGGGCCTCATCTGCACGTAGAAAGACCCAAGCAAGAGACAATAATGCTTGAAGAAGCTCAATGAAGGGGTCAGGGCTCTGTTTCACTTCGCCGCCAAAAGCCCAGGCTAACTCTCCAAGTAGGAGGCCAGGCAGTAAATTTCTTGGTGGACACAGGGGCCACCTTGTCAGGTTCAGAAAGGAATATGGGCACATTTTCAAGAAGAAAGATGTGAATTACTGTGAGCCTATGATTCCTTCCACAGATAACTCACACCAGAAGGTTTGCATGGAGGGTAGGTGGGTTTCCCAAGACAACAAAATAACAAATATCTATCAGCCCTTTGGCCCAGTTAGCCACCTGGTTATGATATCACTGGCTTCTGGCTCAGCTGCTGAGCCAGTGAAGCACTTATAGCAGGAGAAGACTAGGTGGCCGGTGGCCATCAACGGAAGGACCAAATCTCCACAGTGGGCTTCCTGTTTCAATATGGAGCCACGTATGTTACCTGCTGGACACCATCTCTATCCTGAGCTCATAATTGCCATCGCAGGTCTAGAATGCGGCACGCAGGTACACACTATATGAAACAGTCTCTGATTAACCCCTCTCGATAACTTGCTGACATGGGAGTCTGGATAATCCTGTACATTTACTTTGCAGATTAGAAAACTCACTCAAAAACACACGGGAGTTGACCCAGAGACACACAACTGGTTAACAACAAAGTCATATTCACAACCAGCGTCTGGACCAAGAGCACGGTGCCCCACAGAACTGTGCCCATCGAGCAGTCAATATCTCCTGGACTCTCAAAAGATCTGAGCTGATACCCACCCCCCCACATCCTTGCAGCCCCAAAAGATTGTATTTCACAGGATGGCACCGGATCTGCAGCTCGCGGAGAGGGACATATCTGATCAGAGAACACAGGGCAGAACAAGGGGGAGGAGGGGAGAATGGAGCACATCCTGGCCCAATACACCTTGAGGATGATGTTCCCAATCAGAGAAGCCAATCCACAGAGAAGACCACATGGGCAGCCCCACGATGAGAAACGTCCCTCAAAGACCCATAGCCTTAGAGGGGACAACACTGGACACACAGTGTGGGAACTGCGCCCGAACTGATCCTGCCACTTCGATGCATGACACTAAGAGAGTGCAGCGGAAGAGTAAGAAAACGGAGCATCAAAGTCCCCGGGGAATGCCAAAGGTGGACTTTGTGGTCAGGGTTCGGTGCCCCCACAGACTGGACTGGAAAACACTCCTAAAGTTCACCACACAGTCCTTGTACTTTTCTTTCTGGTTAGTGTTGTTTTCTTTTAGTGTCATTGGATTTGGGTTGGGTTTTGTTTTCATTTTTGTTTGTTTTTTTTTTCTTTTTGCTGCTTGGTTTAGCTCAGTCTTGTTTTGTGCATGTTATTACCTTTACAGGTCTGTCTAATTAAGAGAGGCTGGATGAACAATCTGGAGGAGTAAACATGTGACCGGCCCTTTCCATTGGGCATGGGAGTGAGCACGGTGGGGGGAAAGGAAGTGGTGTAAAGAAACCCAGAGACAAGGGTACAACAAGTGATGGAAAACGGTAGTGAGGGGGATGTAGGAGGCCTGGTAGGGCGTGATCAAAGGTAATGTAACCAAGAGGAATTACTGAAACCCAAAGGAAGACTGAGCATGTCAGTGGGCACAAGAGGAAAATCAAAGAGTATAGAAGAGTGAGCTGGGAAGCAAGGGCCAGTTATAGACGTCTAAATAAAGGCATGTACATATGTACATATATTTACAAAGGGGCATGGGGAAATAGATCTATGTCCATATGTTTATAGATTTAGTATTAAGGTAGCAGATGGACATAGGGCCTCCGCTCAAGGACTCCCTCATTGCAATAACACTGTTCTATTAAATTGGCATTCTAAGATGCTCACCTTCCCTACACAATCACTGACCACAAAGCGGCTGCATAAGCAAATGTGGTGAAGAAAGCCGATGGTGTCCAGCTACCTAAAGATATAGCGTGTGGGGTCTTAAAGGCCTGAGGGTAAAGAAACAGCCATCTGGCTCTGAAGCAACAGAGCCCACATGGAGAAAGCATACCAGCCTGTGTGATCACAAAGTTTTAAAGGGATAAGGCAACAGGCATCATGAGAACAAAAAAATCTTATCATGGAGAATGAGAGGGGACTGCCGGGTATAGACCCAAAACCTATTTGCAGTGCACTGGACATCCCCTTACAGAAGGATCTCAGAGTGGAGATTAAAGAATACAGGGTATGAGACAGCAAAGATGAAACACAACTTTCCTCTAGTTCTTAATGCTTTCTCTTGCCCCACTATCATGATCCCAGTTCTACCATACTAATCTGGCCAAACTAGAGAAGGTATTCTAGTACCGATAGGAATTTCAAACACGGGGGATCCAGAGTGGATGGGCCCTTTACCAGTGTTATGAGTGGAGATACTGGGAGGGTGGAAAAGGGCAGGATGGAAAGTGGGAACCGATTACAAGGATCTTCATTGACCTCAAAAGAAAGGTGGGTGAAAATATGACAAAAGAATTAGTACATTTCCAAGGATTGATGAGGGATGGGTGGCGGGCATTGAGGGGGGAAAAATGAGGAGCTGAGGCCAGGGGCTTGGGTGGAGAGTGGATATTTTGTGAATAAGGAGGGAAATTAATGTACAGATGTGCTTCAAACAGATGATGTATTTATGGATTGTGGTTAGTGTTGTAGGAGCCACTAATGAAAAGATCATAAAAGAAACAAAAATAATCTTGGCAGAGGGCTCATGCAAGGATGATCTCAGGCTGGATTAGACCAGTCAAAACAGCTACTGGAGTCGCCTCACCCTGTGTCTATTACTGAGTCAGCCATGATGCTTAGGACCCACAGCCCCAGCAGCTGGCCAGAGAGGGAGGTGGATCTCTGAGGCCATTCCACAGGGGGAATGGTCTTCTGTCCTGCAGGGCCCACCCTCCTTTGTAAGCATGCTGCCTGGGGCAAGGCTTTCATGGAGTCCACACCATGGGAGCTCTACTAATCATGGGGGATTGGCAGGAAGCCTCTGCTCATGCGCACACACCAACAACTTGCTGGAGGATCTCCGTGAACAAAGCCTGAGGCAGACAACAAGCCCACTAACTGATGCTGTAAGAGATACAATCAGCATCCAGAAACCTGCAACTGGGAGTAAGAGGCAGCATACCTTGGTCCCAGCCCCTCCCACTCTAATCTACAAGGAGTGACATTGCAAAGCAGAGGGTTTTCATAAAGCACTTCCAGGACTGTGGAATGAGCAGCCTCCTTTGTGGACATGGATACTCTGTGATCCAGACGTACTACCTCCTCCCTTACAGTCAGCTGAGACAAAAACCCTTGCAAGCAGAAAGCCATGCATCTGAACAGTATCCACCAGCCACTCATGTGCAGCACAGCTGCCTCCAAAGAGCCTTCCTGAGTGAGAGAGAAATCATGCAGAAGCCTGGTCTGCACTCAAGAGAGTTTTATGAGCATTAGGGAGGCGTGGTGGGCAAGTCTGGCCGACCCCAGTGGCTGAATTGAATTTACATGGCCTAGATTGGTCAATCCAGGTACAGGAACCACCCAGGTGACCTCCCCTTCATGGCCAGAAATCTGGACCTCTGAGCATGCACAGGGTGCCTCTCCTAACTGGGCTCTTATCTTGGCCCTATGGGCATGCATAACGGATGCCCCAGTCCCTAGTATAGCTACCTAACATTTGCCCCCCTGAAGAGATATGGACCCAAATCTTTGGGGGTACTGGGCGACGACATCTCTAGCTGCTTCCTGCTGGCAAAAGGGGCGAGGTGGGGCTTTGGGTCCATACCCTTCCTACACTGCTGGGAGGGGTTGTCCATTGAGGGCAACTTTATCCAGGATGGATAAGGTTGAGGTGGTCCAGGAGATGGTAGTCGTGGACCTGGCACACTTGGTTCAGAAGCTTTAATCACCCGATAACTTCTGAGAAAAACAAACGGTCTAAAAGGTGAACAGTTTGACTACGACAAGGCTAAGCTTGTGAGGTGGCAGTGGCCTTGAAATTAGGTGAGTGTCACAGGAAACAAAAATAATCTTAGGATTACCAGACATGTGTGTTTGTTCATTGGAAGTACAGGAAGAGGGATAAAAGCATTCACACTTTCCCCTAGGAGGGCACAGGTTTGGGCACTACTAGGTGCAGTCGGATCACTGATTCATTTATGATGCTAAGGTCTTGGACCCGCTGATAAGACCCATCCTTCTTTTTAACCCTATAACGCTTCAATTTTAATTTTGGGAAAAAATTTTCTTTTTGTTGTGGACTTTCATAGTTATAAATATATATATATATATGTATTAATATATACATTTTAATGTTATGAAAACATCATGCTTCGCGTTATAGAGTTAAATGGAAATAATGGGCTAGTGCAGGACGAGTCATAAGTGACCAAAATAGAGTAACTGCCTAAGTCATTTTGAATTTTCTTAGGTTCAATTGGAGTAAAGGCTTGTAAATTACCCGGGGTCCAAATTCCCATGGTGCCTCCTACAACGGGTAGAATGTTCAGGGATGTTTCAGGGCTGGGAGATTAATAACCCCTAAGTCCAGGATACCTTAGGGCAGGGGTCCTTAAACTGTTTACCCAGGGAGCCAGTTCACTATCCCTCAGGCCTTTTGAAGGAAAGACTATAGTTTAAAAAAACAAATATTACGAACAAATTCATGTGCACACTGCACATCTTGATTTGAAGTTCAAAAAAAAATAAATGGGGCACATACACCCGGCAGAAAGGATCAACGTCCTCGGCTGTCTGCATGTGGCCCACAGGTTGTAGTTTGAGGACCCCTGCTCTCGGCATTCACCAAGAGGATGTGGTTTCAACCCAAAAGCTTGGAGACTCTACAATTTGTTTAAAAGTGATGGGGCAGAAGGAGTCCCTGATTGACCCACGCAAGACTAGTTTTCCCATCCCCTGTTACTAAGAGTTCATAGTTATGGTTAAAGGGAACCAGGATATCCCGATCTGATCCCGTTACTTCAAGTGTGGGCTGACATTGCCACTAAGAAGCCTGCAAATATAAAAGACTTACTCCCTCCCGCAAAGAAAGGGCCCTTGTTTCCAAGGTTTCAGGAAACATGGAAGGACCGGAAAAACAAACGGTCCAAGTTCCCAAAACCACATAGGTGGAGGCCATCCCTCCCCATCACCCTCCCCCACCCCTCCCCTCCCTCACCCCTCCCCTCCCCCATCACTCCCCCACCCCTCCCCTCCCCTCCCCTCCCCATCACTCTCCCCTAATCGGCTTTATCCCATTTTGCAGGAGAACTCTGGGAGTGGGAGAGCTGGCTTCAAACCCTTTCTTTCAACCCCCGCCCTATAAGGTTTCTAGGGTCCAGAAATAGAAAACTTCTAACAGGCCCTTATTGAGTCACTCCCTCCCCCACCGGCCCCCCAAACTCACCCCCACCCCTAACAAGCAGCCCCCCACACACACTAGTACTGGTATGACTTCCATACTCATCAGCCCACCTGGAATGCTTGCCAACAACTTCTCCAGGTGCTGTTCACAACGGAGGAGGGTAGCCCTTCCAGACAGAGGCCCAGTAAGCAGTCAGTGAACCTGATGGTCAGCGAGCGGGCACTCCCCACTTGAGAGAAACTCTTTTGGCCACTACACCAACAATGTGGGATCTCAATTCCTAGCAAGGCCCAGAGGACTTTACCAGGTATCAACCATTGCTCTTACATGACCCTCTGCAGAAGAGCTAGGAAACCTATGAATTTATCTAAGGTCAGTGAGAATTTTCAGGTTCCTATAAGAGAATATCCGCCTGCCTTTCTAGAGTGGCTGAGGGAAGCCTACGGGCTTTATACCCCTAACGGCCCGGAGGCACTGAAAACAGGAGGGCAATAAGTATTGCCTTTATTACTCAGTCAGTCTGCCTCAGACATGACAAAGAAGTGGGAAGGGTTTGAAGGGAAAAATCTTAGCGATTTGGTACAAGTGGCTCATTGAGTGTATAACAACAGAGATGACCCTAGCACGACAGAGACAAAGAAGCTAGCTAAAATACTAGGAATTGCCATGAGAGACCCCAGAGACTCAGGAAAAGGAGAGCATGGCCCACTCACGGAGAGACTAACCTGTGGGCACCGCCAAGCCATGGGGAAGGACCAATGTGCCTACTGCAGGAAAGAAGGACACTGGAAAAATCAGTGCCTTGAAAACCCGAGGAGAGGTGCACGACCCTCCACTAGAGTGGATGGGCCTCATCTGCACGTAGAAAGACCCAAGCAAGAGACAATAATGCTTGAAGAAGCTCAATGAAGGGGTCAGGGCTCTGTTTCACTTCGCCGCCAAAAGCCCAGGCTAACTCTCCAAGTAGGAGGCCAGGCAGTAAATTTCTTGGTGGACACAGGGGCCACCTTGTCAGGTTCAGAAAGGAATATGGGCACATTTTCAAGAAGAAAGATGTGAATTACTGTGAGCCTATGATTCCTTCCACAGATAACTCACACCAGAAGGTTTGCATGGAGGGTAGGTGGGTTTCCCAAGACAACAAAATAACAAATATCTATCAGCCCTTTGGCCCAGTTAGCCACCTGGTTATGATATCACTGGCTTCTGGCTCAGCTGCTGAGCCAGTGAAGCACTTATAGCAGGAGAAGACTAGGTGGCCGGTGGCCATCAACGGAAGGACCAAATCTCCACAGTGGGCTTCCTGTTTCAATATGGAGCCACGTATGTTACCTGCTGGACACCATCTCTATCCTGAGCTCATAATTGCCATCGCAGGTCTAGAATGCGGCACGCAGGTACACACTATATGAAACAGTCTCTGATTAACCCCTCTCGATAACTTGCTGACATGGGAGTCTGGATAATCCTGTACATTTACTTTGCAGATTAGAAAACTCACTCAAAAACACACGGGAGTTGACCCAGAGACACACAACTGGTTAACAACAAAGTCATATTCACAACCAGCGTCTGGACCAAGAGCACGGTGCCCCACAGAACTGTGCCCATCGAGCAGTCAATATCTCCTGGACTCTCAAAAGATCTGAGCTGATACCCACCCCCCCACATCCTTGCAGCCCCAAAAGATTGTATTTCACAGGATGGCACCGGATCTGCAGCTCGCGGAGAGGGACATATCTGATCAGAGAACACAGGGCAGAACAAGGGGGAGGAGGGGAGAATGGAGCACATCCTGGCCCAATACACCTTGAGGATGATGTTCCCAATCAGAGAAGCCAATCCACAGAGAAGACCACATGGGCAGCCCCACGATGAGAAACGTCCCTCAAAGACCCATAGCCTTAGAGGGGACAACACTGGACAAACAGTGTGGGAACTGCGCCCGAACTGATCCTGCCACTTCGATGCATGACACTAAGAGAGTGCAGCGGAAGAGTAAGAAAACGGAGCATCAAAGTCCCCGGGGAATGCCAAAGGTGGACTTTGTGGTCAGGGTTCGGTGCCCCCACAGACTGGACTGGAAAACACTCCTAAAGTTCACCACACAGTCCTTGTACTTTTCTTTCTGGTTAGTGTTGTTTTCTTTTAGTGTCATTGGATTTGGGTTGGGTTTTGTTTTCATTTTTGTTTGTTTTTTTTTCTTTTTGCTGCTTGGTTTAGCTCAGTCTTGTTTTGTGCATGTTATTACCTTTACAGGTCTGTCTAATTAAGAGAGGCTGGATGAACAATCTGGAGGAGTAAACATGTGACCGGCCCTTTCCATTGGGCATGGGAGTGAGCACGGTGGGGGGAAAGGAAGTGGTGTAAAGAAACCCAGAGACAAGGGTACAACAAGTGATGGAAAACGGTAGTGAGGGGGATGTAGGAGGCCTGGTAGGGCGTGATCAAAGGTAATGTAACCAAGAGGAATTACTGAAACCCAAAGGAAGACTGAGCATGTCAGTGGGCACAAGAGGAAAATCAAAGAGTATAGAAGAGTGAGCTGGGAAGCAAGGGCCAGTTATAGACGTCTAAATAAAGGCATGTACATATGTACATATATTTACAAAGGGGCATGGGGAAATAGATCTATGTCCATATGTTTATAGATTTAGTATTAAGGTAGCAGATGGACATAGGGCCTCCGCTCAAGGACTCCCTCATTGCAATAACACTGTTCTATTAAATTGGCATTCTAAGATGCTCACTTTCCCTACACAATCACTGACCACAAAGCGGCTGCATAAGCAAATGTGGTGAAGAAAGCCGATGGTGTCCAGCTACCTAAAGATATAGCGTGTGGGGTCTTAAAGGCCTGAGGGTAAAGAAACAGCCATCTGGCTCTGAAGCAACAGATCCCACATGGAGAAAGCATACCAGCCTGTGTGATCACAAAGTTTTAAAGGGATAAGGCAACAGGCATCATGAGAACAAAAAAATCTTATCATGGAGAATGAGAGGGGACTGCCGGGTATAGACCCAAAACCTATTTGCAGTGCACTGGACATCCCCTTACAGAAGGATCTCAGAGTGGAGATTAAAGAATACAGGGTATGAGACAGCAAAGATGAAACACAACTTTCCTCTAGTTCTTAATGCTTTCTCTTGCCCCACTATCATGATCCCAGTTCTACCATACTAATCTGGCCAAACTAGAGAAGGTATTCTAGTACCGATAGGAATTTCAAACACGGGGGATCCAGAGTGGATGGGCCCTTTACCAGTGTTATGAGTGGAGATACTGGGAGGGTGGAGGAAGGGCAGGATGGAAAGTGGGAACCGATTACAAGGATCTTCATTGACCTCAAAAGAAAGGTGGGTGAAAATATGACAAAAGAATTAGTACATTTCCAAGGATTGATGAGGGATGGGTGGCGGGCATTGAGGGGGGAAAAATAAGGAGATGAGGCCAGGGGCTTGGGTGGAGAGTGGATATTTTGTGAATAAGGAGGGCAATTAATGTACAGATGTGCTTCAAACAGATGATGTATTTATGGATTGTGGTTAGTGTTGTAGGAGCCACTAATGAAAAGATCATAAAAGAAACAAAAATAATCTTGGCAGAGGGCTCATGCAAGGATGATCTCAGGCTGGATTAGACCAGTCAAAACAGCTACTGGAGTCGCCTCACCCTGTGTCTATTACTGAGTCAGCCATGATGCTTAGGACCCACAGCCCCAGCAGCTGGCCAGAGAGGGAGGTGGATCTCTGAGGCCATTCCACAGGGGGAATGGTCCTCTGTCCTGCAGGGCCCACCCTCCTTTGTAAGCATGCTGCCTGGGGCAAGGCTTTCATGGAGTCCACACCATGGGAGCTCTACTACTCATGGGGGATTGGCAGGAAGCCTCTGCTCATGCGCACACACCACCAACTAGCTGGAGGATCTCCGTGAACAAAGCCTGAGGCAGACAACAAGCCCACTAACTGATGCTGTAAGAGATACAATCAGCATCCAGAAACCTGCAACTGGGAGTAAGAGGCAGCATACCTTGGTCCCAGCCCCTCCCACTCTAATCTACAAGGAGTGACATTGCAAAGCAGAGGGTTTTCATAAAGCACTCCCAGGACTGTGGAATGAGCAGCCTCGTTTGTGGACATGGATACTCTGTGATCCAGACGTACAACCTCCTCCCTTACAGTCAGCTGAGACAAAAACCCTTGCAAGCAGAAAGCCATGCATCTGAACAGTATCCACCAGCCATTTATGTGCAGCACAGCTGCCTCCAAAGAGCCTTCCTGAGTGAGAGAGAAATCATGCAGAAGCCTGGTCTGCACTCAAGAGAGTTTTATGAGCGTTAGGGAGGCGTGGTGGGCAAGTCTGGTCGACCCCAGTGGCTGAATTGAATTTACATGGCCTAGATTGGTCAATCCAGGTACAGGAACCACCCAGGTGACCTCCCCTTCATGGCCAGAAATCTGGACCTCTGAGCATGCACAGGGTGCCTCTCCTAACTGGGCTCTTATCTTGGCCCTATGGGCATGCATAACGGATGCCCCAGTCCCTAGTATAGCTACCTAACATTTGCCCCCCTGAAGAGATATGGACCCAAATCTTTGGGGGTACTGGGCGACGACATCTCTAGCTGCTTCCTGCTGGCAAAAGGGGCGAGGATGGGCTTTGGGTCCATACCCTTCCTACACTGCTGGGAGGGGTTGTCCATTGAGGGCAACTTTATCCAGGATGGATAAGGTTGAGGTGGTCCAGGAGATGGTAGTCGTGGACCTGGCACACTTGGTTCAGAAGCTTTAATCACCCGATAACTTCTGAGAAAAACAAACGGTCTAAAAGGTGAACAGTTTGACTACGACAAGGCTAAGCTTGTGAGGTGGCAGTGGCCTTGAAATTAGGTGAGTGTCACAGGAAACAAAAATAATCTTAGGATTACCAGACATGTGTGTTTGTTCATTGGAAGTACAGGAAGAGGGATAAAAGCATTCACACTTTCCCCTAGGAGGGCACAGGTTTGGGCACTACTAGGTGCAGTCGGATCACTGATTCATTTATGATGCTAAGGTCTTGGACCCGCTGATAAGACCCATCCTTCTTTTTAACCCTATAACGCTTCAATTTTAATTTTGGGAAAAAATTTTCTTTTTGTTGTGGACTTTCATAGTTATAAATATATATATATATATATATGTATTAATATATACATTTTTAATGTTATGAAAACATCATGCTTCGCGTTATAGAGTTAAATGGAAATAATGGGCTAGTGCAGGACGAGTCAAAAGTGACCAAAATAGAGTAACTGCCTAAGCCATTTTGAATTTTCTTGGGTTCAATTGGAGTAAAGGCTTGTAAATTACCCGGGGTCCAAATTCCCATGGTGCCTCCTACAACGGGTAGAATGTTCAGGGATGTTTCAGGGCTGGGAGATTAATAACCCCTAAGTCCAGGATACCTTAGGGCAGGGGTCTTTAAACTGTTTACCCAGGGGGCCAGTTCACTATCCCTCAGGCCTTTTGAAGGAAAGACTATAGTTTAAAAAAACAAATATTACGAACAAATTCATGTGCACACTGCACATCTTGATTTGAAGTTCAAAAAAAAAATAAATGGGGCACATACACCCGGCAGAAAGGATCAACGTCCTCGGCTGTCTGCATGTGGCCCACAGGTTGTAGTTTGAGGACCCCTGCTCTCGGCATTCACCAAGAGGATGTGGTTTCAACCCAAAAGCTTGGAGACTCTACAATTTGTTTAAAAGTGATGGGGCAGAAGGAGTCCCTGATTGACCCACGCAAGACTAGTTTTCCCATCCCCTGTTACTAAGAGTTCATAGTTATGGTTAAAGGGAACCAGGATATCCCGATCTGATCCCGTTACTTCAAGTGTGGGCTGACATTGCCACTAAGAAGCCTGCAAATATAAAAGACTTACTCCCTCCCGCAAAGAAAGGGCCCTTGTTTCCAAGGTTTCAGGAAACATGGAAGGACCGGAAAAACAAACGGTCCAAGTTCCCAAAACCACATAGGTGGAGGCCATCCCTCCCCATCACCCTCCCCCACCCCTCCCCTCCCTCAGCCCTCCCCTCCCCCATCACTCCCCCACCCCTCCCCTCCCCTCCCCTCCCCATCACTCTCCCCTAATCGGCTTTATCCCATTTTGCAGGAGAACTCTGGGAGTGGGAGAGCTGGCTTCAAACCCTTTCTTTCAACCCCCGCCCTATAAGGTTTCTAGGGTCCAGAAATAGAAAACTTCTAACAGGCCCTTATTGAGTCACTCCCTCCCCCACCGGCCCCCCAAACTCACCCCCACCCCTAACAAGCAGCCCCCCACACACACTAGTACTGGTATGACTTCCATACTCATAAGCCCACCTGGAATGCTTGCCAACAACTTCTCCAGGTGCTGTTCACAACGGAGGAGGGTAGCCCTTCCAGACAGAGGCCCAGTAAGCAGTCAGTGAACCTGATGGTCAGCGAGCGGGCACTCCCCACTTGAGAGAAACTCTTTTGGCCACTACACCAACAATGTGGGATCTCAATCCCTAGCAAGGCCCAGAGGACTTTACCAGGTATCAACCATTGCTCTTACATGACCCTCTGCAGAAGAGCTAGGTAACCTATGAATTTATCTAAGGTCAGTGAGAATTTTCAGGTTCCTATAAGAGAATATCCGCCTGCCTTTCTAGAGTGGCTGAGGGAAGCCTACGGGCTTTATACCCCTAATGGCCCGGAGGCACTGAAAACAGGAGGGCAATAAGTATTGCCTTTATTACTCAGTCAGTCTGCCTCAGACATGACAAAGAAGTGGGAAGGGTTTGAAGGGAAAAATCTTAGCGATTTGGTACAAGTGGCTCATTGAGTGTATAACAACAGAGATGACCCTAGCATGACAGAGACAAAGAAGCTAGCTAAAATAATCGTAATTGCCATGAGATACCCCAGAGACTCAGGAAAAGGAGAGCATGGCCCACTCACGGAGAGACTAACCTGTGGGCACCGCCAAGCCATGGGGAAGGACCAATGTGCCTACTGCAGGAAAGAAGGACACTGGAAAAATCAGTGCCTTGAAAACCCCAGGAGAGGTGCACGACCCTCCACTAGAGTGGATGGGCCTCATCTGCACGTAGAAAGACCCAAGCAAGAGACAATAATGCTTGAAGAAGCTCAATGAAGGGGTCAGGGCTCTGTTTCACTTCGCCGCCAAAAGCCCAGGCTAACTCTCCAAGTAGGAGGCCAGGCAGTAAATTTCTTGGTGGACACAGGGGCCACCTTGTCAGGTTCAGAAAGGAATATGGGCACATTTTCAAGAAGAAAGATGTGAATTACTGTGAGCCTATGATTCCTTCCACAGATAACTCACACCAGAAGGTTTGCATGGAGGGTAGGTGGGTTTCCCAAGACAACAAAATAACAAATATCTATCAGCCCTTTGGCCCAGTTAGCCACCTGGTTATGATATCACTGGCTTCTGGCTCAGCTGCTGAGCCAGTGAAGCACTTATAGCAGGAGAAGACTAGGAGGCCGGTGGCCATCAACGGAAGGACCAAATCTCCACAGTGGGCTTCCTGTTTCAATATGGAGCCACGTATGTTACCTGCTGGACACCATCTCTATCCTGAGCTCATAATTGCCATCGCAGGTCTAGAATGCGGCACGCAGGTACACACTATATGAAACAGTCTCTGATTAACCCCTCTCGATAACTTGCTGACATGGGAGTCTGGATAATCCTGTACATTTACTTCGCAGATTAGAAAACTCACTCAAAAACACACGGGAGTTGACCCAGAGACACACAACTGGTTAACAACAAAGTCATATTCACAACCAGCGTCTGGACCAAGAGCACGGTGCCCCACAGAACTGTGCCCATCGAGCAGTCAATATCTCCTGGACTCTCAAAAGATCTGAGCTGATACCCACGCCCCCACATCCTTGCAGCCCCAAAAGATTGTATTTCACAGGATGGCACCGGATCTGCAGCTCGCGGAGAGGGACATATCTGATCAGAGAACACAGGGCAGAACAAGGGGGAGGAGGGGAGAATGGAGCACATCCTGGCCCAATACACCTTGAGGATGATGTTCCCAATCAGAGAAGCCAATCCACAGAGAAGACCACATGGGCAGCCCCACGATGAGAAACGTCCCTCAAAGACCCTTAGCCTTAGAGGGGACAACACTGGACACACAGTGTGGGAACTGCGCCCGAACTGATCCTGCCACTTCGATGCATGACACTAAGAGAGTGCAGCGGAAGAGTAAGAAAACGGAGCATCAAAGTCCCCGGGGAATGCCAAAGGTGGACTTTGTGGTCAGGGTTCGGTGCCCCCACAGACTGGACTGGAAAACACTCCTAAAGTTCACCACACAGTCCTTGTACTTTTCTTTCTGGTTAGTGTTGTTTTCTTTTAGTGTCATTGGATTTGGGTTGGGTTTTGTTTTCATTTTTGTTTGTTTTTTTTTCTTTTTGCTGCTTGGTTTAGCTCAGTCTTGTTTTGTGCATGTTATTACCTTTACAGGTCTGTCTAATTAAGAGAGGCTGGATGAACAATCTGGAGGAGTAAACATGTGACCGGCCCTTTCCATTGGGCATGGGAGTGAGCACGGTGGGGGGAAAGGAAGTGGTGTAAAGAAACCCAGAGACAAGGGTACAACAAGTGATGGAAAACGGTAGTGAGGGGGATGTAGGAGGCCTGGTAGGGCGTGATCAAAGGTAATGTAACCAAGAGGAATTACTGAAACCCAAAGGAAGACTGAGCATGTCAGTGGGCACAAGAGGAAAATCAAAGAGTATAGAAGAGTGAGCTGGGAAGCAAGGGCCAGTTATAGACGTCTAAATAAAGGCATGTACATATGTACATATATTTACAAAGGGGCATGGGGAAATAGATCTATGTCCATATGTTTATAGATTTAGTATTAAGGTAGCAGATGGACATAGGGCCTCCGCTCAAGGACTCCCTCATTGCAATAACACTGTTCTATTAAATTGGCATTCTAAGATGCTCACCTTCCCTACACAATCACTGACCACAAAGCGGCTGCATAAGCAAATGTGGTGAAGAAAGCCGATGGTGTCCAGCTACCTAAAGATATAGCGTGTGGGGTCTTAAAGGCCTGAGGGTAAAGAAACAGCCATCTGGCTCTGAAGCAACAGATCCCACATGGAGAAAGCATACCAGCCTGTGTGATCACAAAGTTTTAAAGGGATAAGGCAACAGGCATCATGAGAACAAAAAAATCTTATCATGGAGAATGAGAGGGGACTGCCGGGTATAGACCCAAAACCTATTTGCAGTGCACTGGACATCCCCTTACAGAAGGATCTCAGAGTGGAGATTAAAGAATACAGGGTATGAGACAGCAAAGATGAAACACAACTTTCCTCTAGTTCTTAATGCTTTCTCTTGCCCCACTATCATGATCCCAGTTCTACCATACTAATCTGGCCAAACTAGAGAAGGTATTCTAGTACCGATAGGAATTTCAAACACGGGGGATCCAGAGTGGATGGGCCCTTTACCAGTGTTATGAGTGGAGATACTGGGAGGGTGGAGGAAGGGCAGGATGGAAAGTGGGAACCGATTACAAGGATCTTCATTGACCTCAAAAGAAAGGTGGGTGAAAATATGACAAAAGAATTAGTACATTTCCAAGGATTGATGAGGGATGGGTGGCGGGCATTGAGGGGGGAAAAATAAGGAGATGAGGCCAGGGGCTTGGGTGGAGAGTGGATATTTTGTGAATAAGGAGGGCAATTAATGTACAGATGTGCTTCAAACAGATGATGTATTTATGGATTGTGGTTAGTGTTGTAGGAGCCACTAATGAAAAGATCATAAAAGAAACAAAAATAATCTTGGCAGAGGGCTCATGCAAGGATGATCTCAGGCTGGATTAGACCAGTCAAAACAGCTACTGGAGTCGCCTCACCCTGTGTCTATTACTGAGTCAGCCATGATGCTTAGGACCCACAGCCCCAGCAGCTGGCCAGAGAGGGAGGTGGATCTCTGAGGCCATTCCACAGGGGGAATGGTCCTCTGTCCTGCAGGGCCCACCCTCCTTTGTAAGCATGCTGCCTGGGGCAAGGCTTTCATGGAGTCCACACCATGGGAGCTCTACTACTCATGGGGGATTGGCAGGAAGCCTCTGCTCATGCGCACACACCACCAACTAGCTGGAGGATCTCCGTGAACAAAGCCTGAGGCAGACAACAAGCCCACTAACTGATGCTGTAAGAGATACAATCAGCATCCAGAAACCTGCAACTGGGAGTAAGAGGCAGCATACCTTGGTCCCAGCCCCTCCCACTCTAATCTACAAGGAGTGACATTGCAAAGCAGAGGGTTTTCATAAAGCACTTCCAGGACTGTGGAATGAGCAGCCTCGTTTGTGGACATGGATACTCTGTGATCCAGACTTACTACCTCCTCCCTTACAGTCAGCTGAGACAAAAACCCTTGCAAGCAGAAAGCCATGCATCTGAACAGTATCCACCAGCCATTTATGTGCAGCACAGCTGCCTCCAAAGAGCCTTCCTGAGTGAGAGAGAAATCATGCAGAAGCCTGGTCTGCACTCAAGAGAGTTTTATGAGCGTTAGGGAGGCGTGGTGGGCAAGTCTGGTCGACCCCAGTGGCTGAATTGAATTTACATGGCCTAGATTGGTCAATCCAGGTACAGGAACCACCCAGGTGACCTCCCCTTCATGGCCAGAAATCTGGACCTCTGAGCATGCACAGGGTGCCTCTCCTAACTGGGCTCTTATCTTGGCCCTATGGGCATGCATAACGGATGCCCCAGTCCCTAGTATAGCTACCTAACATTTGCCCCCCTGAAGAGATATGGACCCAAATCTTTGGGGGTACTGGGCGACGACATCTCTAGCTGCTTCCTGCTGGCAAAAGGGGCGAGGATGGGCTTTGGGTCCATACCCTTCCTACACTGCTGGGAGGGGTTGTCCATTGAGGGCAACTTTATCCAGGATGGATAAGGTTGAGGTGGTCCAGGAGATGGTAGTCGTGGACCTGGCACACTTGGTTCAGAAGCTTTAATCACCCGATAACTTCTGAGAAAAACAAACGGTCTAAAAGGTGAACAGTTTGACTACGACAAGGCTAAGCTTGTGAGGTGGCAGTGGCCTTGAAATTAGGTGAGTGTCACAGGAAACAAAAATAATCTTAGGATTACCAGACATGTGTGTTTGTTCATTGGAAGTACAGGAAGAGGGATAAAAGCATTCACACTTTCCCCTAGGAGGGCACAGGTTTGGGCACTACTAGGTGCAGTCGGATCACTGATTCATTTATGATGCTAAGGTCTTGGACCCGCTGATAAGACCCATCCTTCTTTTTAACCCTATAACGCTTCAATTTTAATTTTGGGAAAAAATTTTCTTTTTGTTGTGGACTTTCATAGTTATAAATATATATATATATATGTATTAATATATACATTTTTAATGTTATGAAAACATCATGCTTCGCGTTATAGAGTTAAATGGAAATAATGGGCTAGTGCAGGACGAGTCAAAAGTGACCAAAATAGAGTAACTGCCTAAGCCATTTTGAATTTTCTTGGGTTCAATTGGAGTAAAGGCTTGTAAATTACCCGGGGTCCAAATTCCCATGGTGCCTCCTACAACGGGTAGAATGTTCAGGGATGTTTCAGGGCTGGGAGATTAATAACCCCTAAGTCCAGGATACCTTAGGGCAGGGGTCCTTAAACTGTTTACCCAGGGGGCCAGTTCACTATCCCTCAGGCCTTTTGAAGGAAAGACTATAGTTTAAAAAAACAAATATTACGAACAAATTCATGTGCACACTGCACATCTTGATTTGAAGTTCAAAAAAAAATAAATGGGACACATACACCCGGCAGAAAGGATCAACGTCCTCGGCTGTCTGCATGTGGCCCACAGGTTGTAGTTTGAGGACCCCTGCTCTCGGCATTCACCAAGAGGATGTGGTTTCAACCCAAAAGCTTGGAGACTCTACAATTTGTTTAAAAGTGATGGGGCAGAAGGAGTCCCTGATTGACCCACGCAAGACTAGTTTTCCCATCCCCTGTTACTAAGAGTTCATAGTTATGGTTAAAGGGAACCAGGATATCCCGATCTGATCCCGTTACTTCAAGTGTGGGCTGACATTGCCACTAAGAAGCCTGCAAATATAAAAGACTTACTCCCTCCCGCAAAGAAAGGGCCCTTGTTTCCAAGGTTTCAGGAAACATGGAAGGACCGGAAAAACAAACGGTCCAAGTTCCCAAAACCACATAGGTGGAGGCCATCCCTCCCCATCACCCTCCCCCACCCCTCCCCTCCCTCAGCCCTCCCCTCCCCCATCACTCCCCCACCCCTCCCCTCCCCTCCCCTCCCCATCACTCTCCCCTAATCGGCTTTATCCCATTTTGCAGGAGAACTCTGGGAGTGGGAGAGCTGGCTTCAAACCCTTTCTTTCAACCCCCGCCCTATAAGGTTTCTAGGGTCCAGAAATAGAAAACTTCTAACAGGCCCTTATTGAGTCACTCCCTCCCCCACCGGCCCCCCAAACTCACCCCCACCCCTAACAAGCAGCCCCCCACACACACTAGTACTGGTATGACTTCCATACTCATCAGCCCACCTGGAATGCTTGCCAACAACTTCTCCAGGTGCTGTTCACAACGGAGGAGGGTAGCCCTTCCAGACAGAGGCCCAGTAAGCAGTCAGTGAACCTGATGGTCAGCGAGCGGGCACTCCCCACTTGAGAGAAACTCTTTTGGCCACTACACCAACAATGTGGGATCTCAATTCCTAGCAAGGCCCAGAGGACTTTACCAGGTATCAACCATTGCTCTTACATGACCCTCTGCAGAAGAGCTAGGAAACCTATGAATTTATCTAAGGTCAGTGAGAATTTTCAGGTTCCTATAAGAGAATATCCGCCTGCCTTTCTAGAGTGGCTGAGGGAAGCCTACGGGCTTTATACCCCTAACGGCCCGGAGGCACTGAAAACAGGAGGGCAATAAGTATTGCTTTTATTACTCAGTCAGTCTGCCTCAGACATGACAAAGAAGTGGGAAGGGTTTGAAGGGAAAAATCTTAGCGATTTGGTATAAGTGGCTCATTGAGTGTATAACAACAGAGATGACCCTAGCACGACAGAGACAAAGAAGCTAGCTAAAATAATCGTAATTGCCATGAGATACCCCAGAGACTCAGGAAAAGGAGAGCATGGCCCACTCACGGAGAGACTAACCTGTGGGCACCGCCAAGCCATGGGGAAGGACCAATGTGCCTACTGCAGGAAAGAAGGACACTGGAAAAATCAGTGCCTTGAAAACCCCAGGAGAGGTGCACGACCCTCCACTAGAGTGGATGGGCCTCATCTGCACGTAGAAAGACCCAAGCAAGAGACAATAATGCTTGAAGAAGCTCAATGAAGGGGTCAGGGCTCTGTTTCACTTCGCCGCCAAAAGCCCAGGCTAACTCTCCAAGTAGGAGGCCAGGCAGTAAATTTCTTGGTGGACACAGGGGCCACCTTGTCAGGTTCAGAAAGGAATATGGGCACATTTTCAAGAAGAAAGATGTGAATTACTGTGAGCCTATGATTCCTTCCACAGATAACTCACACCAGAAGGTTTGCATGGAGGGTAGGTGGGTTTCCCAAGACAACAAAATAACAAATATCTATCAGCCCTTTGGCCCAGTTAGCCACCTGGTTATGATATCACTGGCTTCTGGCTCAGCTGCTGAGCCAGTGAAGCAGTTATAGCAGGAGAAGACTAGGTGGCCGGTGGCCATCAACAGAAGGACCAAATCTCCACAGTGGGCTTCCTGTTTCAATATGGAGCCACGTATGTTACCTGCTGGACACCATCTCTATCCTGAGCTCATAATTGCCATCGCAGGTCTAGAATGTGGCGCGCAGGTACACACTATATGAAACAGTCTCTGATTAACCCCTCTCGATAACTTGCTGACATGGGAGTCTGGATAATCCTGTACATTTACTTTGCAGATTAGAAAACTCACTCAAAAACACACGGGAGTTGACCCAGAGACACACAACTGGTTAACAACAAAGTCATATTCACAACCAGCGTCTGGACCAAGAGCACGGTGCCCCACAGAACTGTGCCCATCGAGAAGTCAATATCTCCTGGACTCTCAAAAGATCTGAGCTGATACCCACCCCCCCCACATCCTTGCAGCCCCAAAAGATTGTATTTCACAGGATGGCACCGGATCTGCAGCTCGCGGAGAGGGACATATCTGATCAGTGAACACAGGGCAGAACAAGGGGGAGGAGGGGAGAATGGAGCACACCCTGGCCCAATACACCTTGAGGATGATGTTCCCAATCAGAGAAGCCAATCCACAGAGAAGACCACATGGGCAGCCCCACGATGAGAAACGTCCCTCAAAGACCCTTAGCCTTAGAGGGGACAACACTGGACACACAGTGTGGGAACTGCGCCCGAACTGATCCTGCCACTTCGATGCATGACACTAAGAGAGTGCAGCGGAAGAGTAAGAAAACGGAGCATCAAAGTCCCCGGGGAATGCCAAAGGTGGACTTTGTGGTCAGGGTTCGGTGCCCCCACAGACTGGACTGGAAAACACTCCTAAAGTTCACCACACAGTCCTTGTACTTTTCTTTCTGGTTAGTGTTGTTTTCTTTTAGTGTCATTGGATTTGGGTTGGGTTTTGTTTTCATTTTTGTTTGTTTTTTTTTTCTTTTTGCTGCTTGGTTTAGCTCAGTCTTGTTTTGTGCATGTTATTACCTTTACAGGTCTGTCTAATTAAGAGAGGCTGGATGAACAATCTGGAGGAGTAAACATGTGACCGGCCCTTTCCATTGGGCATGGGAGTGAGCACGGTGGGGGGAAAGGAAGTGCTGTAAAGAAACCCAGAGACAAGGGTACAACAAGTGATGGAAAACGATAGTGAGGGGGATGTAGGAGGCCTGGTAGGGCGTGATCAAAGGTAATGTAACCAAGAGGAATTACTGAAACCCAAAGGAAGACTGAGCATGTCAGTGGGCACAAGAGGAAAATCAAAGAGTATAGAAGAGTGAGCTGGGAAGCAAGGGCCAGTTATAGACGTCTAAATAAAGGCATGTACATATGTACATATATTTACAAAGGGGCATGGGGAAATAGATCTATGTCCATATGTTTATAGATTTAGTATTAAGGTAGCAGATGGACATAGGGCCTCCGCTCAAGGACTCCCTCATTGCAATAACACTGTTCTATTAAATTGGCATTCTAAGATGCTCACCTTCCCTACACAATCACTGACCACAAAGCGGCTGCATAAGCAAATGTGGTGAAGAAAGCCGATGGTGTCCAGCTACCTAAAGATATAGCGTGTGGGGTCTTAAAGGCCTGAGGGTAAAGAAACAGCCATCTGGCTCTGAAGCAACAGAGCCCACATGGAGAAAGCATACCAGCCTGTGTGATCACAAAGTTTTAAAGGGATAAGGCAACAGGTATCATGAGAACAAAAAAATCTTATCATGGAGAATGAGAGGGGACTGCCGGGTATAGACCCAAAACCTATTTGCAGTGCACTGGACATCCCCTTACAGAAGGATCTCAGAGTGGAGATTAAAGAATACAGGGTATGAGACAGCAAAGATGAAACACAACTTTCCTCTAGTTCTTAATGCTTTCTCTTGCCCCACTATCATGATCCCAGTTCTACCATACTAATCTGGCCAAACTAGAGAAGGTATTCTAGTACCGATAGGAATTTCAAACACGGGGAATCCAGAGTGGATGGGCCCTTTACCAGTGTTATGAGTGGAGATACTGGGAGGGTGGAGGAAGGGCAGGATGGAAAGTGGGAACCGATTACAAGGATCTTCATTGACCTCAAAAGAAAGGTGGGTGAAAATATGACAAAAGAATTAGTACATTTCCAAGGATTGATGAGGGATGGGTGGCGGGCATTGAGGGGCGGAAAATGAGGAGCTGAGGCCAGGGGCTTGGGTGGAGAGTGGATATTTTGTGAATAAGGAGGGCAATTAATGTACAGATGGGCTTCAAACAGATGATGTATTTATGGATGGTGGTTAGTGTTGTAGGAGCCACTAATGAAAAGATCATAAAAGAAACAAAAATAATCTTGGCAGGGGCTCATGCAAGGATGATCTCAGGCTGGATTAGACCAGTCAAAACAGCTACTGGAGTCGCCTCACCCTGTGTCTATTATTGAGTCAGCCATGATGCTTAGGACCCACAGCCCCAGCAGCTGGCCAGAGAGGGAGGTGGATCTCTGAGGCCATTCCACAGGGGGAATGGTCCTCTGTCCTGCAGGGCCCACCCTCCTTTGTAAGCATGCTGCCTGGGGCAAGGCTTTCATGGAGTCCACACCATGGGAGCTCTACTACTCATGGGGGATTGGCAGGAAGTCTCTGCTCATGCGCACACACCACCAACTAGCTGGAGGATCTCCGTGAACAAAGCCTGAGGCAGACAACAAGCCCACTAACTGATGCTGTAAGAGATACAATCAGCATCCAGAAACCTGCAACTGGGAGTAAGAGGCAGCATACCTTGGTCCCAGCCCCTCCCACTCTAATCTACAAAGAGTGACATTGCAAAGCAGAGGGTTTTCATAAAGCACTTCCAGGACTGTGGAATGAGCAGCCTCGTTTGTGGACATGGATACTCTGTGATCCAGACGTACTACCTCCTCCCTTACAGTCAGCTGAGACAAAAACCCTTGCAAGCAGAAAGCCATGCATCTGAACAGTATCCACCAGCCACTCATGTGCAGCACAGCTGCCTCCAAAGAGCCTTCCTGAGTGAGAGAGAAATCATGCAGAAGCCTGGTCTGCACTCAAGAGAGTTTTATGAGCGTAGGGAGGCGTGGTGGGCAAGTCTGGCCGACCCCAGTGGCTGAATTGAATTTACATGGCCTAGATTGGTCAATCCAGGTACAGGAACCACCCAGGTGACCTCCCCTTCATGGCCAGAAATCTGGACCTCTGAGCATGCACAGGGTGCCTCTCCTAACTGGGCTCTTATCTTGGCCCTATGGGCATGCATAACGGATGCCCCAGTCCCTAGCATAGCTACCTAACATTTGCCCCCCTGAAGAGATATGGACCCAAATCTTTGGGGGTACTGGGCGACGACATCTCTAGCTGCTTCCTGCTGGCAAAAGGGGCGAGGTGGGGCTTTGGGTCCATACCCTTCCTACACTGCTGGGAGGGGTTGTCCATTGAGGGCAACTTTATCCAGGATGGATAAGGTTGAGGTGGTCCAGGAGATGGTAGTCGTGGACCTGGCACACTTGGTTCAGAAGCTTTAATCACCCGATAACTTCTGAGAAAAACAAACGGTCTAAAAGGTGAACAGTTTGACTACGACAAGGCTAAGCTTGTGAGGTGGCAGTGGCCTTGAAATTAGGTGAGTGTCACAGGAAACAAAAATAATCTTAGGATTACCAGACATGTGTGTTTGTTCATTGGAAGTACAGGAAGAGGGATAAAAGCATTCACACTTTCCCCTAGGAGGGCACAGGTTTGGGCACTACTAGGTGCAGTCGGATCACTGATTCATTTATGATGCTAAGGTCTTGGACCCGCTGATAAGACCCATCCTTCTTTTTAACCCTATAACGCTTCAATTTTAATTTTGGGAAAAAATTTTCTTTTTGTTGTGGACTTTCATAGTTATAAATATATATATATATATGTATTAATATATACATTTTTAATGTTATGAAAACATCATGCTTCGCGTTATAGAGTTAAATGGAAATAATGGGCTAGTGCAGGACGAGTCAAAAGTGACCAAAATAGAGTAACTGCCTAAGCCATTTTGAATTTTCTTGGGTTCAATTGGAGTAAAGGCTTGTAAATTACCCGGGGTCCAAATTCCCATGGTGCCTCCTACAACGGGTAGAATGTTCAGGGATGTTTCAGGGCTGGGAGATTAATAACCCCTAAGTCCAGGATACCTTAGGGCAGGGGTCTTTAAACTGTTTACCCAGGGGGCCAGTTCACTATCCCTCAGGCCTTTTGAAGGAAAGACTATAGTTTAAAAAAACAAATATTACGAACAAATTCATGTGCACACTGCACATCTTGATTTGAAGTTCAAAAAAAAAAATAAATGGGGCACATACACCCGGCAGAAAGGATCAACGTCCTCGGCTGTCTGCATGTGGCCCACAGGTTGTAGTTTGAGGACCCCTGCTCTCGGCATTCACCAAGAGGATGTGGTTTCAACCCAAAAGCTTGGAGACTCTACAATTTGTTTAAAAGTGATGGGGCAGAAGGAGTCCCTGATTGACCCACGCAAGACTAGTTTTCCCACCCCCTATTACTAAGAGTTCATAGTTATGGTTAAAGGGAACCAGGATATCCCGATCTGATCCCGTTACTTCAAGTGTGGGCTGACATTGCCACTAAGAAGCCTGCAAATATAAAAGACTTACTCCCTCCCGCAAAGAAAGGGCCCTTGTTTCCAAGGTTTCAGGAAACATGGAAGGACCGGAAAAACAAACGGTCCAAGTTCCCAAAACCACATAGGTGGAGGCCATCCCTCCACATCACCCTCCCCCACCCCTCCCCTCCCTCACCCCTCCCCCACACCTCCCCTCCCCTCCCCTCCCCATCACTCTCCCCTAATCGGCTTTATCCCATTTTGCAGGAGAACTCTGGGAGTGGGAGAGCTGGCTTCAAACCCTTTCTTTCAACCCCCGCCCTATAAGGTTTCTAGGGTCCAGAAATAGAAAACTTCTAACAGGCCCTTATTGAGTCACTCCCTCCCCCACCGGCCCCCCAAACTCACCCCCACCCCTAACAAGCAGCCCCCCACACACACTAGTACTGGTATGACTTCCATACTCATCAGCCCACCTGGAATGCTTGCCAACAACTTCTCCAGGTGCTGTTCACAACGGAGGAGGGTAGCCCTTCCAGACAGAGGCCCAGTAAGCAGTCAGTGAACCTGATGGTCAGCGAGCGGGCACTCCCCACTTGGGAGAAACTCTTTTGGCCACTACACCAACAATGTGGGATCTCAATTCCTAGCAAGGCCCAGAGGACTTTACCAGGTATCAACCATTGCTCTTACATGACCCTCTGCAGAAGAGCTAGGAAACCTATGAATTTATCTAAGGTCAGTGAGAATTTTCAGGTTCCTATAAGAGAATATCCGCCTGCCTTTCTAGAGTGGCTGAGGGAAGCCTACGGGCTTTATACCCCTAACGGCCCGGAGGCACTGAAAACAGGAGGGCAATAAGTATTGCCTTTATTACTCAGTCAGTCTGCCTCAGACATGACAAAGAAGTGGGAAGGGTTTGAAGGGAAAAATCTTAGCGATTTGGTACAAGTGGCTCATTGAGTGTATAACAACAGAGATGACCCTAGCACGACAGAGACAAAGAAGCTAGCTAAAATAATCGTAATTGCCATGAGATACCCCAGAGACTCAGGAAAAGGAGAGCATGGCCCACTCACGGAGAGACTAACCTGTGGGCACCGCCAAGCCATGGGGAAGGACCAATGTGTCTACTGCAGGAAAGAAGGACACTGGAAAAATCAGTGCCTTGAAAACCCCAGGAGAGGTGCACGACCCTCCACTAGAGTGGATGGGCCTCATCTGCACGTAGAAAGACCCAAGCAAGAGACAATAATGCTTGAAGAAGCTCAATGAAGGGGTCAGGGCTCTGTTTCACTTCGCCGCCAAAAGCCCAGGCTAACTCTCCAAGTAGGAGGCCAGGCAGTAAATTTCTTGGTGGACACAGGGGCCACCTTGTCAGGTTCAGAAAGGAATATGGGCACATTTTCAAGAAGAAAGATGTGAATTACTGTGAGCCTATGATTCCTTCCACAGATAACTCACACCAGAAGGTTTGCATGGAGGGTAGGTGGGTTTCCCAAGACAACAAAATAACAAATATCTATCAGCCCTTTGGCCCAGTTAGCCACCTGGTTATGATATCACTGGCTTCTGGCTCAGCTGCTGAGCCAGTGAAGCAGTTATAGCAGGAGAAGACTAGGTGGCCGGTGGCCATCAACAGAAGGACCAAATCTCCACAGTGGGCTTCCTGTTTCAATATGGAGCCACGTATGTTACCTGCTGGACACCATCTCTATCCTGAGCTCATAATTGCCATCGCAGGTCTAGAATGCGGCGCGCAGGTACACACTATATGAAACAGTCTCTGATTAACCCCTCTCGATAACTTGCTGACATGGGAGTCTGGATAATCCTGTACATTTACTTTGCAGATTAGAAAACTCACTCAAAAACACACGGGAGTTGACCCAGAGACACACAACTGGTTAACAACAAAGTCATATTCACAACCAGCGTCTGGACCAAGAGCACGGTGCCCCACAGAACTGTGCCCATCGAGAAGTCAATATCTCCTGGACTCTCAAAAGATCTGAGCTGATACCCACCCCCCCCACATCCTTGCAGCCCCAAAAGATTGTATTTCACAGGATGGCACCGGATCTGCAGCTCGCGGAGAGGGACATATCTGATCAGTGAACACAGGGCAGAACAAGGGGGAGGAGGGGAGAATGGAGCACACCCTGGCCCAATACACCTTGAGGATGATGTTCCCAATCAGAGAAGCCAATCCACAGAGAAGACCACATGGGCAGCCCCACGATGAGAAACGTCCCTCAAAGACCCATAGCCTTAGAGGGGACAACACTGGACACACAGTGTGGGAACTGCACCCGAACTGATCCTGCCACTTCGATGCATGACACTAAGAGAGTGCAGCGGAAGAGTAAGAAAACGGAGCATCAAAGTCCCCGGGGAATGCCAAAGGTGGACTTTGTGGTCAGGGTTCGGTGCCCCCACAGACTGGACTGGAAAACACTCCTAAAGTTCACCACACAGTCCTTGTACTTTTCTTTCTGGTTAGTGTTGTTTTCTTTTAGTGTCATTGGATTTGGGTTGGGTTTTGTTTTCATTTTTGTTTGTTTTTTTTTTCTTTTTGCTGCTTGGTTTAGCTCAGTCTTGTTTTGTGCATGTTATTACCTTTACAGGTCTGTCTAATTAAGAGAGGCTGGATGAACAATCTGGAGGAGTAAACATGTGACCGGCCCTTTCCATTGGGCATGGGAGTGAGCACGGTGGGGGGAAAGGAAGTGCTGTAAAGAAACCCAGAGACAAGGGTACAACAAGTGATGGAAAACGATAGTGAGGGGGATGTAGGAGGCCTGGTAGGGCGTGATCAAAGGTAATGTAACCAAGAGGAATTACTGAAACCCAAAGGAAGACTGAGCATGTCAGTGGGCACAAGAGGAAAATCAAAGAGTATAGAAGAGTGAGCTGGGAAGCAAGGGCCAGTTATAGACATCTAAATAAAGGCATGTACATATGTACATATATTTACAAAGGGGCATGGGGAAATAGATCTATGTCCATATGTTTATAGATTTAGTATTAAGGTAGCAGATGGACATAGGGCCTCCGCTCAAGGACTCCCTCATTGCAATAACACTGTTCTATTAAATTGGCATTCTAAGATGCTCACCTTCCCTACACAATCACTGACCACAAAGCGGCTGCATAAGCAAATGTGGTGAAGAAAGCCGATGGTGTCCAGCTACCTAAAGATATAGCGTGTGGGGTCTTAAAGGCCTGAGGGTAAAGAAACAGCCATCTGGCTCTGAAGCAACAGAGCCCACATGGAGAAAGCATACCAGCCTGTGTGATCACAAAGTTTTAAAGGGATAAGGCAACAGGTATCATGAGAACAAAAAAATCTTATCATGGAGAATGAGAGGGGACTGCCGGGTATAGACCCAAAACCTATTTGCAGTGCACTGGACATCCCCTTACAGAAGGATCTCAGAGTGGAGATTAAAGAATACAGGGTATGAGACAGCAAAGATGAAACACAACTTTCCTCTAGTTCTTAATGCTTTCTCTTGCCCCACTATCATGATCCCAGTTCTACCATACTAATCTGGCCAAACTAGAGAAGGTATTCTAGTACCGATAGGAATTTCAAACACGGGGAATCCAGAGTGGATGGGCCCTTTACCAGTGTTATGAGTGGAGATACTGGGAGGGTGGAGGAAGGGCAGGATGGAAAGTGGGAACCGATTACAAGGATCTTCATTGACCTCAAAAGAAAGGTGGGTGAAAATATGACAAAAGAATTAGTACATTTCCAAGGATTGATGAGGGATGGGTGGCGGGCATTGAGGGGGGAAAAATGAGGAGCTGAGGCCAGGGGCTTGGGTGGAGAGTGGATATTTTGTGAATAAGGAGGGCAATTAATGTACAGATGGGCTTCAAACAGATGATGTATTTATGGATGGTGGTTAGTGTTGTAGGAGCCACTAATGAAAAGATCATAAAAGAAACAAAAATAATCTTGGCAGGGGCTCATGCAAGGATGATCTCAGGCTGGATTAGACCAGTCAAAACAGCTACTGGAGTCGCCTCACCCTGTGTCTATTATTGAGTCAGCCATGATGCTTAGGACCCACAGCCCCAGCAGCTGGCCAGAGAGGGAGGTGGATCTCTGAGGCCATTCCACAGGGGGAATGGTCCTCTGTCCTGCAGGGCCCACCCTCCTTTGTAAGCATGCTGCCTGGGGCAAGGCTTTCATGGAGTCCACACCATGGGAGCTCTACTACTCATGGGGGATTGGCAGGAAGTCTCTGCTCATGCGCACACACCACCAACTAGCTGGAGGATCTCCGTGAACAAAGCCTGAGGCAGACAACAAGCCCACTAACTGATGCTGTAAGAGATACAATCAGCATCCAGAAACCTGCAACTGGGAGTAAGAGGCAGCATACCTTGGTCCCAGCCCCTCCCACTCTAATCTACAAAGAGTGACATTGCAAAGCAGAGGGTTTTCATAAAGCACTTCCAGGACTGTGGAATGAGCAGCCTCGTTTGTGGACATGGATACTCTGTGATCCAGACGTACTACCTCCTCCCTTACAGTCAGCTGAGACAAAAACCCTTGCAAGCAGAAAGCCATGCATCTGAACAGTATCCACCAGCCACTCATGTGCAGCACAGCTGCCTCCAAAGAGCCTTCCTGAGTGAGAGAGAAATCATGCAGAAGCCTGGTCTGCACTCAAGAGAGTTTTATGAGCGTAGGGAGGCGTGGTGGGCAAGTCTGGCCGACCCCAGTGGCTGAATTGAATTTACATGGCCTAGATTGGTCAATCCAGGTACAGGAACCACCCAGGTGACCTCCCCTTCATGGCCAGAAATCTGGACCTCTGAGCATGCACAGGGTGCCTCTCCTAACTGGGCTCTTATCTTGGCCCTATGGGCATGCATAACGGATGCCCCAGTCCCTAGCATAGCTACCTAACATTTGCCCCCCTGAAGAGATATGGACCCAAATCTTTGGGGGTACTGGGCGACGACATCTCTAGCTGCTTCCTGCTGGCAAAAGGGGCGAGGTGGGGCTTTGGGTCCATACCCTTCCTACACTGCTGGGAGGGGTTGTCCATTGAGGGCAACTTTATCCAGGATGGATAAGGTTGAGGTGGTCCAGGAGATGGTAGTCGTGGACCTGGCACACTTGGTTCAGAAGCTTTAATCACCCGATAACTTCTGAGAAAAACAAACGGTCTAAAAGGTGAACAGTTTGACTACGACAAGGCTAAGCTTGTGAGGTGGCAGTGGCCTTGAAATTAGGTGAGTGTCACAGGAAACAAAAATAATCTTAGGATTACCAGACATGTGTGTTTGTTCATTGGAAGTACAGGAAGAGGGATAAAAGCATTCACACTTTCCCCTAGGAGGGCACAGGTTTGGGCACTACTAGGTGCAGTCGGATCACTGATTCATTTATGATGCTAAGGTCTTGGACCCGCTGATAAGACCCATCCTTCTTTTTAACCCTATAACGCTTCAATTTTAATTTTGGGAAAAAATTTTCTTTTTGTTGTGGACTTTCATAGTTATAAATATATATATATATATGTATTAATATATACATTTTTAATGTTATGAAAACATCATGCTTCGCGTTATAGAGTTAAATGGAAATAATGGGCTAGTGCAGGACGAGTCAAAAGTGACCAAAATAGAGTAACTGCCTAAGCCATTTTGAATTTTCTTGGGTTCAATTGGAGTAAAGGCTTGTAAATTACCCGGGGTCCAAATTCCCATGGTGCCTCCTACAACGGGTAGAATGTTCAGGGATGTTTCAGGGCTGGGAGATTAATAACCCCTAAGTCCAGGATACCTTAGGGCAGGGGTCTTTAAACTGTTTACCCAGGGGGCCAGTTCACTATCCCTCAGGCCTTTTGAAGGAAAGACTATAGTTTAAAAAAACAAATATTACGAACAAATTCATGTGCACACTGCACATCTTGATTTGAAGTTCAAAAAAAAAATAAATGGGGCACATACACCCGGCAGAAAGGATCAACGTCCTCGGCTGTCTGCATGTGGCCCACAGGTTGTAGTTTGAGGACCCCTGCTCTCGGCATTCACCAAGAGGATGTGGTTTCAACCCAAAAGCTTGGAGACTCTACAATTTGTTTAAAAGTGATGGGGCAGAAGGAGTCCCTGATTGACCCACGCAAGACTAGTTTTCCCACCCCCTATTACTAAGAGTTCATAGTTATGTTTAAAGGGAACCAGGATATCCCGATCTGATCCCGTTACTTCAAGTGTGGGCTGACATTGCCACTAAGAAGCCTGCAAATATAAAAGACTTACTCCCTCCCGCAAAGAAAGGGCCCTTGTTTCCAAGGTTTCAGGAAACATGGAAGGACCGGAAAAACAAACGGTCCAAGTTCCCAAAACCACATAGGTGGAGGCCATCCCTCCACATCACCCTCCCCCACCCCTCCCCTCCCTCACCCCTCCCCCACACCTCCCCTCCCCTCCCCTCCCCATCACTCTCCCCTAATCGGCTTTATCCCATTTTGCAGGAGAACTCTGGGAGTGGGAGAGCTGGCTTCAAACCCTTTCTTTCAACCCCCGCCCTATAAGGTTTCTAGGGTCCAGAAATAGAAAACTTCTAACAGGCCCTTATTGAGTCACTCCCTCCCCCACCGGCCCCCCAAACTCACCCCCCCCCCTAACAAGCAGCCCCCCACACACACTAGTACTGGTATGACTTCCATACTCATCAGCCCACCTGGAATGCTTGCCAACAACTTCTCCAGGTGCTGTTCACAACGGAGGAGGGTAGCCCTTCCAGACAGAGGCCCAGTAAGCAGTCAGTGAACCTGATGGTCAGCGAGCGGGCACTCCCCACTTGGGAGAAACTCTTTTGGCCACTACACCAACAATGTGGGATCTCAATTCCTAGCAAGGCCCAGAGGACTTTACCAGGTATCAACCATTGCTCTTACATGACCCTCTGCAGAAGAGCTAGGAAACCTATGAATTTATCTAAGGTCAGTGAGAATTTTCAGGTTCCTATAAGAGAATATCCGCCTGCCTTTCTAGAGTGGCTGAGGGAAGCCTACGGGCTTTATACCCCTAACGGCCCGGAGGCACTGAAAACAGGAGGGCAATAAGTATTGCCTTTATTACTCAGTCAGTCTGCCTCAGACATGACAAAGAAGTGGGAAGGGTTTGAAGGGAAAAATCTTAGCGATTTGGTACAAGTGGCTCATTGAGTGTATAACAACAGAGATGACCCTAGCACGACAGAGACAAAGAAGCTAGCTAAAATAATCGTAATTGCCATGAGATACCCCAGAGACTCAGGAAAAGGAGAGCATGGCCCACTCACGGAGAGACTAACCTGTGGGCACCGCCAAGCCATGGGGAAGGACCAATGTGTCTACTGCAGGAAAGAAGGACACTGGAAAAATCAGTGCCTTGAAAACCCCAGGAGAGGTGCACGACCCTCCACTAGAGTGGATGGGCCTCATCTGCACGTAGAAAGACCCAAGCAAGAGACAATAATGCTTGAAGAAGCTCAATGAAGGGGTCAGGGCTCTGTTTCACTTCGCCGCCAAAAGCCCAGGCTAACTCTCCAAGTAGGAGGCCAGGCAGTAAATTTCTTGGTGGACACAGGGGCCACCTTGTCAGGTTCAGAAAGGAATATGGGCACATTTTCAAGAAGAAAGATGTGAATTACTGTGAGCCTATGATTCCTTCCACAGATAACTCACACCAGAAGGTTTGCATGGAGGGTAGGTGGGTTTCCCAAGACAACAAAATAACAAATATCTATCAGCCCTTTGGCCCAGTTAGCCACCTGGTTATGATATCACTGGCTTCTGGCTCAGCTGCTGAGCCAGTGAAGCAGTTATAGCAGGAGAAGACTAGGTGGCCGGTGGCCATCAACAGAAGGACCAAATCTCCACAGTGGGCTTCCTGTTTCAATATGGAGCCACGTATGTTACCTGCTGGACACCATCTCTATCCTGAGCTCATAATTGCCATCGCAGGTCTAGAATGCGGCGCGCAGGTACACACTATATGAAACAGTCTCTGATTAACCCCTCTCGATAACTTGCTGACATGGGAGTCTGGATAATCCTGTACATTTACTTTGCAGATTAGAAAACTCACTCAAAAACACACGGGAGTTGACCCAGAGACACACAACTGGTTAACAACAAAGTCATATTCACAACCAGCGTCTGGACCAAGAGCACGGTGCCCCACAGAACTGTGCCCATCGAGAAGTCAATATCTCCTGGACTCTCAAAAGATCTGAGCTGATACCCACCCCCCCACATCCTTGCAGCCCCAAAAGATTGTATTTCACAGGATGGCACCGGATCTGCAGCTCGCGGAGAGGGACATATCTGATCAGTGAACACAGGGCAGAACAAGGGGGAGGAGGGGAGAATGGAGCACACCCTGGCCCAATACACCTTGAGGATGATGTTCCCAATCAGAGAAGCCAATCCACAGAGAAGACCACATGGGCAGCCCCACGATGAGAAACGTCCCTCAAAGACCCATAGCCTTAGAGGGGACAACACTGGACACACAGTGTGGGAACTGCACCCGAACTGATCCTGCCACTTCGATGCATGACACTAAGAGAGTGCAGCGGAAGAGTAAGAAAACGGAGCATCAAAGTCCCCGGGGAATGCCAAAGGTGGACTTTGTGGTCAGGGTTCGGTGCCCCCACAGACTGGACTGGAAAACACTCCTAAAGTTCACCACACAGTCCTTGTACTTTTCTTTCTGGTTAGTGTTGTTTTCTTTTAGTGTCATTGGATTTGGGTTGGGTTTTGTTTTCATTTTTGTTTGTTTTTTTTTTCTTTTTGCTGCTTGGTTTAGCTCAGTCTTGTTTTGTGCATGTTATTACCTTTACAGGTCTGTCTAATTAAGAGAGGCTGGATGAACAATCTGGAGGAGTAAACATGTGACCGGCCCTTTCCATTGGGCATGGGAGTGAGCACGGTGGGGGGAAAGGAAGTGCTGTAAAGAAACCCAGAGACAAGGGTACAACAAGTGATGGAAAACGATAGTGAGGGGGATGTAGGAGGCCTGGTAGGGCGTGATCAAAGGTAATGTAACCAAGAGGAATTACTGAAACCCAAAGGAAGACTGAGCATGTCAGTGGGCACAAGAGGAAAATCAAAGAGTATAGAAGAGTGAGCTGGGAAGCAAGGGCCAGTTATAGACATCTAAATAAAGGCATGTACATATGTACATATATTTACAAAGGGGCATGGGGAAATAGATCTATGTCCATATGTTTATAGATTTAGTATTAAGGTAGCAGATGGACATAGGGCCTCCGCTCAAGGACTCCCTCATTGCAATAACACTGTTCTATTAAATTGGCATTCTAAGATGCTCACCTTCCCTACACAATCACTGACCACAAAGCGGGCATAAGCAAATGTGGTGAAGAAAGCCGATGGTGTCCAGCTACCTAAAGATATAGCGTGTGGGGTCTTAAAGGCCTGAGGGTAAAGAAACAGCCATCTGGCTCTGAAGCAACAGAGCCCACATGGAGAAAGCATACCAGCCTGTGTGATCACAAAGTTTTAAAGGGATAAGGCAACAGGTATCATGAGAACAAAAAAATCTTATCATGGAGAATGAGAGGGGACTGCCGGGTATAGACCCAAAACCTATTTGCAGTGCACTGGACATCCCCTTACAGAAGGATCTCAGAGTGGAGATTAAAGAATACAGGGTATGAGACAGCAAAGATGAAACACAACTTTCCTCTAGTTCTTAATGCTTTCTCTTGCCCCACTATCATGATCCCAGTTCTACCATACTAATCTGGCCAAACTAGAGAAGGTATTCTAGTACCGATAGGAATTTCAAACACGGGGAATCCAGAGTGGATGGGCCCTTTACCAGTGTTATGAGTGGAGATACTGGGAGGGTGGAGGAAGGGCAGGATGGAAAGTGGGAACCAATTACAAGGATCTTCATTGACCTCAAAAGAAAGGTGGGTGAAAATATGACAAAAGAATTAGTACATTTCCAAGGATTGATGAGGGATGGGTGGCGGGCATTGAGGGGGGAAAAATGAGGAGCTGAGGCCAGGGGCTTGGGTGGAGAGTGGATATTTTGTGAATAAGGAGGGCAATTAATGTACAGATGGGCTTCAAACAGATGATGTATTTATGGATGGTGGTTAGTGTTGTAGGAGCCACTAATGAAAAGATCATAAAAGAAACAAAAATAATCTTGGCAGGGGCTCATGCAAGGATGATCTCAGGCTGGATTAGACCAGTCAAAACAGCTACTGGAGTCGCCTCACCCTGTGTCTATTATTGAGTCAGCCATGATGCTTAGGACCCACAGCCCCAGCAGCTGGCCAGAGAGGGAGGTGGATCTCTGAGGCCATTCCACAGGGGGAATGGTCCTCTGTCCTGCAGGGCCCACCCTCCTTTGTAAGCATGCTGCCTGGGGCAAGGCTTTCATGGAGTCCACACCATGGGAGCTCTACTACTCATGGGGGATTGGCAGGAAGTCTCTGCTCATGCGCACACACCACCAACTAGCTGGAGGATCTCCGTGAACAAAGCCTGAGGCAGACAACAAGCCCACTAACTGATGCTGTAAGAGATACAATCAGCATCCAGAAACCTGCAACTGGGAGTAAGAGGCAGCATACCTTGGTCCCAGCCCCTCCCACTCTAATCTACAAAGAGTGACATTGCAAAGCAGAGGGTTTTCATAAAGCACTTCCAGGACTGTGGAATGAGCAGCCTCGTTTGTGGACATGGATACTCTGTGATCCAGACGTACTACCTCCTCCCTTACAGTCAGCTGAGACAAAAACCCTTGCAAGCAGAAAGCCATGCATCTGAACAGTATCCACCAGCCACTCATGTGCAGCACAGCTGCCTCCAAAGAGCCTTCCTGAGTGAGAGAGAAATCATGCAGAAGCCTGGTCTGCACTCAAGAGAGTTTTATGAGCGTAGGGAGGCGTGGTGGGCAAGTCTGGCCGACCCCAGTGGCTGAATTGAATTTACATGGCCTAGATTGGTCAATCCAGGTACAGGAACCACCCAGGTGACCTCCCCTTCATGGCCAGAAATCTGGACCTCTGAGCATGCACAGGGTGCCTCTCCTAACTGGGCTCTTATCTTGGCCCTATGGGCATGCATAACGGATGCCCCAGTCCCTAGCATAGCTACCTAACATTTGCCCCCCTGAAGAGATATGGACCCAAATCTTTGGGGGTACTGGGCGACGACATCTCTAGCTGCTTCCTGCTGGCAAAAGGGGCGAGGTGGGGCTTTGGGTCCATACCCTTCCTACACTGCTGGGAGGGGTTGTCCATTGAGGGCAACTTTATCCAGGATGGATAAGGTTGAGGTGGTCCAGGAGATGGTAGTCGTGGACCTGGCACACTTGGTTCAGAAGCTTTAATCACCCGATAACTTCTGAGAAAAACAAACGGTCTAAAAGGTGAACAGTTTGACTACGACAAGGCTAAGCTTGTGAGGTGGCAGTGGCCTTGAAATTAGGTGAGTGTCACAGGAAACAAAAATAATCTTAGGATTACCAGACATGTGTGTTTGTTCATTGGAGAAGTACAGGAAGAGGGATAAAAGCATTCACACTTTCCCCTAGGAGGGCACAGGTTTGGGCACTACTAGGTGCAGTCGGATCACTGATTCATTTATGATGCTAAGGTCTTGGACCCGCTGATAAGACCCATCCTTCTTTTTAACCCTATAACGCTTCAATTTTAATTTTGGGAAAAAATTTTCTTTTTGTTGTGGACTTTCATAGTTATAAATATATATATATATATGTATTAATATATACATTTTTAATGTTATGAAAACATCATGCTTCGCGTTATAGAGTTAAATGGAAATAATGGGCTAGTGCATGACGAGTCAAAAGTGACCAAAATAGAGTAAATGCCTAAGCCATTTTGAATTTTCGTGGGTTCAATTGGAGTAAAGGCTTGTAAATTACCCGGGGTCCAAATTCCCATGGTGCCTCCTACAACGGGTAGAATGTTCAGGGATGTTTCAGGGCTGGGAGATTAATAACCCCTAAGTCCAGGATACCTTAGGGCAGGGGTCCTTAAACTGTTTACCCAGGGGGCCAGTTCACTATCCCTCAGGCCTTTTGAAGGAAAGACTATAGTTTAAAAAAACAAATATTACGAACAAATTCATGTGCACACTGCACATCTTGATTTGAAGTTCAAAAAAAAAAATAAATGGGGCACATACACCCGGCAGAAAGGATCAACGTCCTCGGCTGTCTGCATGTGGCCCACAGGTTGTAGTTTGAGGACCCCTGCTCTCGGCATTCACCAAGAGGATGTGGTTTCAACCCAAAAGCTTGGAGACTCTACAATTTGTTTAAAAGTGATGGGGCAGAAGGAGTCCCTGATTGACCCACGCAAGACTAGTTTTCCCACCCCCTATTACTAAGAGTTCATAGTTATGTTTAAAGGGAACCAGGATATCCCGATCTGATCCCGTTACTTCAAGTGTGGGCTGACATTGCCACTAAGAAGCCTGCAAATATAAAAGACTTACTCCCTCCCGCAAAGAAAGGGCCCTTGTTTCCAAGGTTTCAGGAAACATGGAAGGACCGGAAAAACAAACGGTCCAAGTTCCCAAAACCACATAGGTGGAGGCCATCCCTCCACATCACCCTCCCCCACCCCTCCCCTCCCTCACCCCTCCCCCACCCCTCCCCTCCCCTCCCCTCCCCATCACTCTCCCCTAATCGGCTTTATCCCATTTTGCAGGAGAACTCTGGGAGTGGGAGAGCTGGCTTCAAACCCTTTCTTTCAACCCCCGCCCTATAAGGTTTCTAGGGTCCAGAAATAGAAAACTTCTAACAGGCCCTTATTGAGTCACTCCCTCCCCCACCGGCCCCCCAAACTCACCCCCACCCCTAACAAGCAGCCCCCCACACACACTAGTACTGGTATGACTTCCATACTCATCAGCCCACCTGGAATGCTTGCCAACAACTTCTCCAGGTGCTGTTCACAACGGAGGAGGGTAGCCCTTCCAGACAGAGGCCCAGTAAGCAGTCAGTGAACCTGATGGTCAGCGAGCGGGCACTCCCCACTTGGGAGAAACTCTTTTGGCCACTACACCAACAATGTGGGATCTCAATTCCTAGCAAGGCCCAGAGGACTTTACCAGGTATCAACCATTGCTCTTACATGACCCTCTGCAGAAGAGCTAGGAAACCTATGAATTTATCTAAGGTCAGTGAGAATTTTCAGGTTCCTATAAGAGAATATCCGCCTGCCTTTCTAGAGTGGCTGAGGGAAGCCTACGGGCTTTATACCCCTAACGGCCCGGAGGCACTGAAAACAGGAGGGCAATAAGTATTGCCTTTATTACTCAGTCAGTCTGCCTCAGACATGACAAAGAAGTGGGAAGGGTTTGAAGGGAAAAATCTTAGCGATTTGGTACAAGTGGCTCATTGAGTGTATAACAACAGAGATGACCCTAGCACGACAGAGACAAAGAAGCTAGCTAAAATACTAGGAATTGCCATGAGAGGCCCCAGAGACTCAGGAAAAGGAGAGCATGGCCCACTCACGGAGAGACTAACCTGTGGGCACCGCCAAGCCATGGGGAAGGACCAATGTGCCTACTGCAGGAAAGAAGGACACTGGAAAAATCAGTGCCTTGAAAACCCGAGGAGAGGTGCACGACCCTCCACTAGAGTGGATGGGCCTCATCTGCACGTAGAAAGACCCAAGCAAGAGACAATAATGCTTGAAGAAGCTCAATGAAGGGGTCAGGGCTCTGTTTCACTTCGCCGCCAAAAGCCCAGGCTAACTCTCCAAGTAGGAGGCCAGGCAGTAAATTTCTTGGTGGACACAGGGGCCACCTTGTCAGGTTCAGAAAGGAATATGGGCACATTTTCAAGAAGAAAGATGTGAATTACTGTGAGCCTATGATTCCTTCCACAGATAACTCACACCAGAAGGTTTGCATGGAGGGTAGGTGGGTTTCCCAAGACAACAAAATAACAAATATCTATCAGCCCTTTGGCCCAGTTAGCCACCTGGTTATGATATCACTGGCTTCTGGCTCAGCTGCTGAGCCAGTGAAGCAGTTATAGCAGGAGAAGACTAGGTGGCCGGTGGCCATCAACAGAAGGACCAAATCTCCACAGTGGGCTTCCTGTTTCAATATGGAGCCACGTATGTTACCTGCTGGACACCATCTCTATCCTGAGCTCATAATTGCCATCGCAGGTCTAGAATGTGGCGCGCAGGTACACACTATATGAAACAGTCTCTGATTAACCCCTCTCGATAACTTGCTGACATGGGAGTCTGGATAATCCTGTACATTTACTTTGCAGATTAGAAAACTCACTCAAAAACACACGGGAGTTGACCCAGAGACACACAACTGGTTAACAACAAAGTCATATTCACAACCAGCGTCTGGACCAAGAGCACGGTGCCCCACAGAACTGTGCCCATCGAGAAGTCAATATCTCCTGGACTCTCAAAAGATCTGAGCTGATACCCACCCCCCCACATCCTTGCAGCCCCAAAAGATTGTATTTCACAGGATGGCACCGGATCTGCAGCTCGCGGAGAGGGACATATCTGATCAGTGAACACAGGGCAGAACAAGGGGGAGGAGGGGAGAATGGAGCACACCCTGGCCCAATACACCTTGAGGATGATGTTCCCAATCAGAGAAGCCAATCCACAGAGAAGACCACATGGGCAGCCCCACGATGAGAAACGTCCCTCAAAGACCCATAGCCTTAGAGGGGACAACACTGGACACACAGTGTGGGAACTGCGCCCGAACTGATCCTGCCACTTCGATGCATGACACTAAGAGAGTGCAGCGGAAGAGTAAGAAAACGGAGCATCAAAGTCCCCGGGGAATGCCAAAGGTGGACTTTGTGGTCAGGGTTCGGTGCCCCCACAGACTGGACTGGAAAACACTCCTAAAGTTCACCACACAGTCCTTGTACTTTTCTTTCTGGTTAGTGTTGTTTTCTTTTAGTGTCATTGGATTTGGGTTGGGTTTTGTTTTCATTTTTGTTTGTTTTTTTTTTCTTTTTGCTGCTTGGTTTAGCTCAGTCTTGTTTTGTGCATGTTATTACCTTTACAGGTCTGTCTAATTAAGAGAGGCTGGATGAACAATCTGGAGGAGTAAACATGTGACCGGCCCTTTCCATTGGGCATGGGAGTGAGCACGGTGGGGGGAAAGGAAGTGCTGTAAAGAAACCCAGAGACAAGGGTACAACAAGTGATGGAAAACGGTAGTGAGGGGGATGTAGGAGGCCTGGTAGGGCGTGATCAAAGGTAATGTAACCAAGAGGAATTACTGAAACCCAAAGGAAGACTGAGCATGTCAGTGGGCACAAGAGGAAAATCAAAGAGTATAGAAGAGTGAGCTGGGAAGCAAGGGCCAGTTATAGACGTCTAAATAAAGGCATGTACATATGTACATATATTTACAAAGGGGCATGGGGAAATAGATCTATGTCCATATGTTTATAGATTTAGTATTAAGGTAGCAGATGGACATAGGGCCTCCGCTCAAGGACTCCCTCATTGCAATAACACTGTTCTATTAAATTGGCATTCTAAGATGCTCACCTTCCCTACACAATCACTGACCACAAAGCGGCTGCATAAGCAAATGTGGTGAAGAAAGCCGATGGTGTCCAGCTACCTAAAGATATAGCGTGTGGGGTCTTAAAGGCCTGAGGGTAAAGAAACAGCCATCTGGCTCTGAAGCAACAGAGCCCACATGGAGAAAGCATACCAGCCTGTGTGATCACAAAGTTTTAAAGGGATAAGGCAACAGGTATCATGAGAACAAAAAAATCTTATCATGGAGAATGAGAGGGGACTGCCGGGTATAGACCCAAAACCTATTTGCAGTGCACTGGACATCCCCTTACAGAAGGATCTCAGAGTGGAGATTAAAGAATACAGGGTATGAGACAGCAAAGATGAAACACAACTTTCCTCTAGTTCTTAATGCTTTCTCTTGCCCCACTATCATGATCCCAGTTCTACCATACTAATCTGGCCAAACTAGAGAAGGTATTCTAGTACCGATAGGAATTTCAAACACGGGGAATCCAGAGTGGATGGGCCCTTTACCAGTGTTATGAGTGGAGATACTGGGAGGGTGGAGGAAGGGCAGGATGGAAAGTGGGAACCAATTACAAGGATCTTCATTGACCTCAAAAGAAAGGTGGGTGAAAATATGACAAAAGAATTAGTACATTTCCAAGGATTGATGAGGGATGGGTGGCGGGCATTGAGGGGGGAAAAATGAGGAGCTGAGGCCAGGGGCTTGGGTGGAGAGTGGATATTTTGTGAATAAGGAGGGCAATTAATGTACAGATGGGCTTCAAACAGATGATGTATTTATGGATGGTGGTTAGTGTTGTAGGAGCCACTAATGAAAAGATCATAAAAGAAACAAAAATAATCTTGGCAGGGGCTCATGCAAGGATGATCTCAGGCTGGATTAGACCAGTCAAAACAGCTACTGGAGTCGCCTCACCCTGTGTCTATTATTGAGTCAGCCATGATGCTTAGGACCCACAGCCCCAGCAGCTGGCCAGAGAGGGAGGTGGATCTCTGAGGCCATTCCACAGGGGGAATGGTCCTCTGTCCTGCAGGGCCCACCCTCCTTTGTAAGCATGCTGCCTGGGGCAAGGCTTTCATGGAGTCCACACCATGGGAGCTCTACTACTCATGGGGGATTGGCAGGAAGTCTCTGCTCATGCGCACACACCACCAACTAGCTGGAGGATCTCCGTGAACAAAGCCTGAGGCAGACAACAAGCCCACTAACTGATGCTGTAAGAGATACAATCAGCATCCAGAAACCTGCAACTGGGAGTAAGAGGCAGCATACCTTGGTCCCAGCCCCTCCCACTCTAATCTACAAAGAGTGACATTGCAAAGCAGAGGGTTTTCATAAAGCACTTCCAGGACTGTGGAATGAGCAGCCTCGTTTGTGGACATGGATACTCTGTGATCCAGACGTACTACCTCCTCCCTTACAGTCAGCTGAGACAAAAACCCTTGCAAGCAGAAAGCCATGCATCTGAACAGTATCCACCAGCCACTCATGTGCAGCACAGCTGCCTCCAAAGAGCCTTCCTGAGTGAGAGAGAAATCATGCAGAAGCCTGGTCTGCACTCAAGAGAGTTTTATGAGCGTAGGGAGGCGTGGTGGGCAAGTCTGGCCGACCCCAGTGGCTGAATTGAATTTACATGGCCTAGATTGGTCAATCCAGGTACAGGAACCACCCAGGTGACCTCCCCTTCATGGCCAGAAATCTGGACCTCTGAGCATGCACAGGGTGCCTCTCCTAACTGGGCTCTTATCTTGGCCCTATGGGCATGCATAACGGATGCCCCAGTCCCTAGCATAGCTACCTAACATTTGCCCCCCTGAAGAGATATGGACCCAAATCTTTGGGGGTACTGGGCGACGACATCTCTAGCTGCTTCCTGCTGGCAAAAGGGGCGAGGTGGGGCTTTGGGTCCATACCCTTCCTACACTGCTGGGAGGGGTTGTCCATTGAGGGCAACTTTATCCAGGATGGATAAGGTTGAGGTGGTCCAGGAGATGGTAGTCGTGGACCTGGCACACTTGGTTCAGAAGCTTTAATCACCCGATAACTTCTGAGAAAAACAAACGGTCTAAAAGGTGAACAGTTTGACTACGACAAGGCTAAGCTTGTGAGGTGGCAGTGGCCTTGAAATTAGGTGAGTGTCACAGGAAACAAAAATAATTTTAGGATTACCAGACATGTGTGTTTGTTCATTGGAAGTACAGGAAGAGGGATAAAAGCATTCACACTTTCCCCTAGGAGGGCACAGGTTTGGGCACTACTAGGTGCAGTCGGATCACTGATTCATTTATGATGCTAAGGTCTTGGACCCGCTGATAAGACCCATCCTTCTTTTTAACCCTATAACGCTTCAATTTTAATTTTGGGAAAAAATTTTCTTTTTGTTGTGGACTTTCATAGTTATAAATATATATATATATATATGTATTAATATATACATTTTTAATGTTATGAAAACATCATGCTTCGCGTTATAGAGTTAAATGGAAATAATGGGCTAGTGCAGGACGAGTCAAAAGTGACCAAAATAGAGTAACTGCCTAAGCCATTTTGAATTTTCGTGGGTTCAATTGGAGTAAAGGCTTGTAAATTACCCGGGGTCCAAATTCCCATGGTGCCTCCTACAACGGGTAGAATGTTCAGGGATGTTTCAGGGCTGGGAGATTAATAACCCCTAAGTCCAGGATACCTTAGGGCAGGGGTCTTTAAACTGTTTACCCAGGGGGCCAGTTCACTATCCCTCAGGCCTTTTGAAGGAAAGACTATAGTTTAAAAAAACAAATATTACGAACAAATTCATGTGCACACTGCACATCTTGATTTGAAGTTCAAAAAAAAAATAAATGGGGCACATACACCCGGCAGAAAGGATCAACGTCCTCGGCTGTCTGCATGTGGCCCACAGGTTGTAGTTTGAGGACCCCTGCTCTCGGCATTCACCAAGAGGATGTGGTTTCAACCCAAAAGCTTGGAGACTCTACAATTTGTTTAAAAGTGATGGGGCAGAAGGAGTCCCTGATTGACCCACGCAAGACTAGTTTTCCCACCCCCTATTACTAAGAGTTCATAGTTATGTTTAAAGGGAACCAGGATATCCCGATCTGATCCCGTTACTTCAAGTGTGGGCTGACATTGCCACTAAGAAGCCTGCAAATATAAAAGACTTACTCCCTCCCGCAAAGAAAGGGCCCTTGTTTCCAAGGTTTCAGGAAACATGGAAGGACCGGAAAAACAAACGGTCCAAGTTCCCAAAACCACATAGGTGGAGGCCATCCCTCCACATCACCCTCCCCCACCCCTCCCCTCCCTCACCCCTCCCCCACCCCTCCCCTCCCCTCCCCTCCCCATCACTCTCCCCTAATCGGCTTTATCCCATTTTGCAGGAGAACTCTGGGAGTGGGAGAGCTGGCTTCAAACCCTTTCTTTCAACCCCCGCCCTATAAGGTTTCTAGGGTCCAGAAATAGAAAACTTCTAACAGGCCCTTATTGAGTCACTCCCTCCCCCACCGGCCCCCCAAACTCACCCCCACCCCTAACAAGCAGCCCCCCACACACACTAGTACTGGTATGACTTCCATACTCATCAGCCCACCTGGAATGCTTGCCAACAACTTCTCCAGGTGCTGTTCACAACGGAGGAGGGTAGCCCTTCCAGACAGAGGCCCAGTAAGCAGTCAGTGAACCTGATGGTCAGCGAGCGGGCACTCCCCACTTGGGAGAAACTCTTTTGGCCACTACACCAACAATGTGGGATCTCAATTCCTAGCAAGGCCCAGAGGACTTTACCAGGTATCAACCATTGCTCTTACATGACCCTCTGCAGAAGAGCTAGGAAACCTATGAATTTATCTAAGGTCAGTGAGAATTTTCAGGTTCCTATAAGAGAATATCCGCCTGCCTTTCTAGAGTGGCTGAGGGAAGCCTACGGGCTTTATACCCCTAACGGCCCGGAGGCACTGAAAACAGGAGGGCAATAAGTATTGCCTTTATTACTCAGTCAGTCTGCCTCAGACATGACAAAGAAGTGGGAAGGGTTTGAAGGGAAAAATCTTAGCGATTTGGTACAAGTGGCTCATTGAGTGTATAACAACAGAGATGACCCTAGCACGACAGAGACAAAGAAGCTAGCTAAAATACTAGGAATTGCCATGAGAGGCCCCAGAGACTCAGGAAAAGGAGAGCATGGCCCACTCACGGAGAGACTAACCTGTGGGCACCGCCAAGCCATGGGGAAGGACCAATGTGCCTACTGCAGGAAAGAAGGACACTGGAAAAATCAGTGCCTTGAAAACCCGAGGAGAGGTGCACGACCCTCCACTAGAGTGGATGGGCCTCATCTGCACGTAGAAAGACCCAAGCAAGAGACAATAATGCTTGAAGAAGCTCAATGAAGGGGTCAGGGCTCTGTTTCACTTCGCCGCCAAAAGCCCAGGCTAACTCTCCAAGTAGGAGGCCAGGCAGTAAATTTCTTGGTGGACACAGGGGCCACCTTGTCAGGTTCAGAAAGGAATATGGGCACATTTTCAAGAAGAAAGATGTGAATTACTGTGAGCCTATGATTCCTTCCACAGATAACTCACACCAGAAGGTTTGCATGGAGGGTAGGTGGGTTTCCCAAGACAACAAAATAACAAATATCTATCAGCCCTTTGGCCCAGTTAGCCACCTGGTTATGATATCACTGGCTTCTGGCTCAGCTGCTGAGCCAGTGAAGCAGTTATAGCAGGAGAAGACTAGGTGGCCGGTGGCCATCAACAGAAGGACCAAATCTCCACAGTGGGCTTCCTGTTTCAATATGGAGCCACGTATGTTACCTGCTGGACACCATCTCTATCCTGAGCTCATAATTGCCATCGCAGGTCTAGAATGTGGCGCGCAGGTACACACTATATGAAACAGTCTCTGATTAACCCCTCTCGATAACTTGCTGACATGGGAGTCTGGATAATCCTGTACATTTACTTTGCAGATTAGAAAACTCACTCAAAAACACACGGGAGTTGACCCAGAGACACACAACTGGTTAACAACAAAGTCATATTCACAACCAGCGTCTGGACCAAGAGCACGGTGCCCCACAGAACTGTGCCCATCGAGAAGTCAATATCTCCTGGACTCTCAAAAGATCTGAGCTGATACCCACCCCCCCACATCCTTGCAGCCCCAAAAGATTGTATTTCACAGGATGGCACCGGATCTGCAGCTCTCGGAGAGGGACATATCTGATCAGTGAACACAGGGCAGAACAAGGGGGAGGAGGGGAGAATGGAGCACACCCTGGCCCAATACACCTTGAGGATGATGTTCCCAATCAGAGAAGCCAATCCACAGAGAAGACCACATGGGCAGCCCCACGATGAGAAACGTCCCTCAAAGACCCATAGCCTTAGAGGGGACAACACTGGACACACAGTGTGGGAACTGCGCCCGAACTGATCCTGCCACTTCGATGCATGACACTAAGAGAGTGCAGCGGAAGAGTAAGAAAACGGAGCATCAAAGTCCCCGGGGAATGCCAAAGGTGGACTTTGTGGTCAGGGTTCGGTGCCCCCACAGACTGGACTGGAAAACACTCCTAAAGTTCACCACACAGTCCTTGTACTTTTCTTTCTGGTTAGTGTTGTTTTCTTTTAGTGTCATTGGATTTGGGTTGGGTTTTGTTTTCATTTTTGTTTGTTTTTTTTTTCTTTTTGCTGCTTGGTTTAGCTCAGTCTTGTTTTGTGCATGTTATTACCTTTACAGGTCTGTCTAATTAAGAGAGGCTGGATGAACAATCTGGAGGAGTAAACATGTGACCGGCCCTTTCCATTGGGCATGGGAGTGAGCACGGTGGGGGGAAAGGAAGTGCTGTAAAGAAACCCAGAGACAAGGGTACAACAAGTGATGGAAAACGATAGTGAGGGGGATGTAGGAGGCCTGGTAGGGCGTGATCAAAGGTAATGTAACCAAGAGGAATTACTGAAACCCAAAGGAAGACTGAGCATGTCAGTGGGCACAAGAGGAAAATCAAAGAGTATAGAAGAGTGAGCTGGGAAGCAAGGGCCAGTTATAGACGTCTAAATAAAGGCATGTACATATGTACATATATTTACAAAGGGGCATGGGGAAATAGATCTATGTCCATATGTTTATAGATTTAGTATTAAGGTAGCAGATGGACATAGGGCCTCCGCTCAAGGACTCCCTCATTGCAATAACACTGTTCTATTAAATTGGCATTCTAAGATGCTCACCTTCCCTACACAATCACTGACCACAAAGCGGCTGCATAAGCAAATGTGGTGAAGAAAGCCGATGGTGTCCAGCTACCTAAAGATATAGCGTGTGGGGTCTTAAAGGCCTGAGGGTAAAGAAACAGCCATCTGGCTCTGAAGCAACAGAGCCCACATGGAGAAAGCATACCAGCCTGTGTGATCACAAAGTTTTAAAGGGATAAGGCAACAGGTATCATGAGAACAAAAAAATCTTATCATGGAGAATGAGAGGGGACTGCCGGGTATAGACCCAAAACCTATTTGCAGTGCACTGGACATCCCCTTACAGAAGGATCTCAGAGTGGAGATTAAAGAATACAGGGTATGAGACAGCAAAGATGAAACACAACTTTCCTCTAGTTCTTAATGCTTTCTCTTGCCCCACTATCATGATCCCAGTTCTACCATACTAATCTGGCCAAACTAGAGAAGGTATTCTAGTACCGATAGGAATTTCAAACACGGGGAATCCAGAGTGGATGGGCCCTTTACCAGTGTTATGAGTGGAGATACTGGGAGGGTGGAGGAAGGGCAGGATGGAAAGTGGGAACCGATTACAAGGATCTTCATTGACCTCAAAAGAAAGGTGGGTGAAAATATGACAAAAGAATTAGTACATTTCCAAGGATTGATGAGGGATGGGTGGCGGGCATTGAGGGGGGAAAAATGAGGAGCTGAGGCCAGGGGCTTGGGTGGAGAGTGGATATTTTGTGAATAAGGAGGGCAATTAATGTACAGATGGGCTTCAAACAGATGATGTATTTATGGATGGTGGTTAGTGTTGTAGGAGCCACTAATGAAAAGATCATAAAAGAAACAAAAATAATCTTGGCAGGGGCTCATGCAAGGATGATCTCAGGCTGGATTAGACCAGTCAAAACAGCTACTGGAGTCGCCTCACCCTGTGTCTATTATTGAGTCAGCCATGATGCTTAGGACCCACAGCCCCAGCAGCTGGCCAGAGAGGGAGGTGGATCTCTGAGGCCATTCCACAGGGGGAATGGTCCTCTGTCCTGCAGGGCCCACCCTCCTTTGTAAGCATGCTGCCTGGGGCAAGGCTTTCATGGAGTCCACACCATGGGAGCTCTACTACTCATGGGGGATTGGCAGGAAGTCTCTGCTCATGCGCACACACCACCAACTAGCTGGAGGATCTCCGTGAACAAAGCCTGAGGCAGACAACAAGCCCACTAACTGATGCTGTAAGAGCTACAATCAGCATCCAGAAACCTGCAACTGGGAGTAAGAGGCAGCATACCTTGGTCCCAGCCCCTCCCACTCTAATCTACAAAGAGTGACATTGCAAAGCAGAGGGTTTTCATAAAGCACTTCCAGGACTGTGGAATGAGCAGCCTCGTTTGTGGACATGGATACTCTGTGATCCAGACGTACTACCTCCTCCCTTACAGTCAGCTGAGACAAAAACCCTTGCAAGCAGAAAGCCATGCATCTGAACAGTATCCACCAGCCACTCATGTGCAGCACAGCTGCCTCCAAAGAGCCTTCCTGAGTGAGAGAGAAATCATGCAGAAGCCTGGTCTGCACTCAAGAGAGTTTTATGAGCGTAGGGAGGCGTGGTGGGCAAGTCTGGCCGACCCCAGTGGCTGAATTGAATTTACATGGCCTAGATTGGTCAATCCAGGTACAGGAACCACCCAGGTGACCTCCCCTTCATGGCCAGAAATCTGGACCTCTGAGCATGCACAGGGTGCCTCTCCTAACTGGGCTCTTATCTTGGCCCTATGGGCATGCATAATGGATGCCCCAGTCCCTAGCATAGCTACCTAACATTTGCCCCCCTGAAGAGATATGGACCCAAATCTTTGGGGGTACTGGGCGACGACATCTCTAGCTGCTTCCTGCTGGCAAAAGGGGCGAGGTGGGGCTTTGGGTCCATACCCTTCCTACACTGCTGGGAGGGGTTGTCCATTGAGGGCAACTTTATCCAGGATGGATAAGGTTGAGGTGGTCCAGGAGATGGTAGTCGTGGACCTGGCACACTTGGTTCAGAAGCTTTAATCACCCGATAACTTCTGAGAAAAACAAACGGTCTAAAAGGTGAACAGTTTGACTACGACAAGGCTAAGCTTGTGAGGTGGCAGTGGCCTTGAAATTAGGTGAGTGTCACAGGAAACAAAAATAATCTTAGGATTACCAGACATGTGTGTTTGTTCATTGGAAGTACAGGAAGAGGGATAAAAGCATTCACACTTTCCCCTAGGAGGGCACAGGTTTGGGCACTACTAGGTGCAGTCGGATCACTGATTCATTTATGATGCTAAGGTCTTGGACCCGCTGATAAGACCCATCCTTCTTTTTAACCCTATAACGCTTCAATTTTAATTTTTGGAAAAATTTTCTTTTTGTTGTGGTCTTTCATAGTTATAAATATATATATATGTATTAATATATACATTTTTTAATGTTATGAAAACATCATGCTTCGCGTTATAGAGTTAAATGGAAATAGTGGGCTAGTGCAGGACGAGTCAAATGTGACCAAAATAGAGTACCTGCCTAAGCCATTTTGAATTTTCTTGGGTTCAATTGGAGTAAAGACTTGTAAATTACCCGGGGTCCAAATTCCCATGGTGCCTCCTACAACGGGTAGAATGTTCAGGGATGTTTCAGGGCTGGGAGATTAATAACCCCTAAGTCCAGGATACCTTAGGACAGGGGTCCTTAAACTGTTTACCCAGGGGGCCAGTTCACTATCCCTCAGGCCTTTTGAAGGAAAGACTATAGTTTCAAAAATCAAATATTACGAACAAATTCATGTGCACACTGCACATCTTGATTTGAAGTTCAAAAAAAAAATAAATGGGGCACATACACCCGACAGAAAGGATCAGCGTCCTCGGCTGTCTGCATGTGGCCCACAGGTTGTAGTTTGAGGACCCCTGCTCTCGGCATTCACCAAGAGGATGTGGTTTCAACCCAAAAGCTTGGAGACTCTACAATTTGTTTAAAAGTGATGGGGCAGAAGGAGTCCCTGATTGACCCACGCAAGACTAGTTTTCCCATCCCCTATTACTAAGAGTTCATAGTTATGGTTAAAGGGAACCAGGATATCCCGATCTGATCCCGTTACTTCAAGTGTGGGCTGACATTGCCACTAAGAAGCCTGCAAATATAAAAGACTTACTCCCTCCCGCAAAGAAAGGGCCCTTGTTTCCAAGGTTTCAGGAAACATGGAAGGACCGGAAAAACAAATGGTCCAAGTTCCCAAAACCACATAGGTGGAGGCCATCCCTCCCCATCACCCTCCCCCACCCCTCCCCTCCATCACCCCTCCCCTCCCCCATCCCTCCCCCACCCTTCCCCTCCCCTCCCCTCCCCATCACTCTCCCCTAATCGGCTTTATCCCATTTTGCAGGAGAACTCTGGGAGTGGGAGAGCTGGCTTCAAACCCTTTCTTTCAACCCCCGCCCTATAAGGTTTCTAGGGTCCAGAAATAGAAAACTTCTAACAGGCCCTTATTGAGTCACTCCCTCCCCCACCGGCCCCCCAATCTCACCCCCACCCTTAACAAGCAGCCCCCCCACACACTAGTACTGGTATGACTTCCATACTCATCAGCCCACCTGGAATGCTTGCCAACAACTTCTCCAGGTGCTGTTCACAACGGAGGAGGGCAGCCCTTCCAGACAGAGGCCCAGTAAGCAGTCAGTGAACCTGATGGTCAGCGAGCGGGCACTCCCCACTTGAGAGAAACTCTTTTGGCCACTACACCAACAATGTGGGATCTCAATTCCTAGCAAGGCCCAGAGGGCTTTACCAGGTATCACCCATTGCTCTTACATGACCCTCTGCGGAAGAGCTAGGAAACCTATAAATTTATCTAAGGTCAGTGAGAATTTTCAGGCTAAGAGAATGTCCGCCTGCCTTTCTAGAGTGGTTGATGGAAACCTACAGGCTTTATACCCCTAACAGCCCGGAGGCCCCGAGAACAGGAGGGCAATAAATATTGCCTTTATGACTCAGTCAGTCTGCCTCAGACCTGAAAAAGAAGTGGGAAGGGTTCAAGGGAAAAATCTTAGTGATTTGATACAAGTGCTTCATTGAGTATATAACAACCGAGATGACCCTAGCACGACAGAGACAAAGAAGCTAGCTAAAATACTAGGAATTGCCATGAGAGACCCCAGAGACTCAGGAAAAGGAGAGCATGGCCCACTCACGGAGAGACTAACCTGTGGGCACTGCCAAGCCATGGGGAAGGATCAATGTGCCTACTGCAGGAAAGAAGGACACTGGAAAAATCAGTGCCTTGAAAACCCCAGGAGAGGTCCACGACCCTCCACAAGAGTGGACGGGCCTCATCTGCAACGAGAAAGACCCAAGCAAGAGACAATAAGGCTTGAAGAGCTGCATGAAGGGGTCAGGGCTCTGTTTCACTTCGCCGCCAAAACCCAGGCTAACACTCCATATAGGCCAGGCAGTAAATTTCTTGGTGGACACAGGGGCCACCTTCTCAGGTTCAGAAAGGAATACGGGCACATTTACAAAAAGAAAGATGTGTATTACTGTGAGCCTATGATTCCTTCCACAGATAACTCACACCAGAATGTTTGCATGGAGGTTAGGTGGGCTTCCCAAGACAACAAGATAACAAATATCTATCTGCCCTTTCTCCCAGTTAGCCACCTGGTTATGATGGCACTGGCTCCTGGCTCAGCTGCTGAGTCAGTGAAGCAGTTATAGCAGGAGAAGACTAGGTGGCCGGTGGCCATCAACGGAAGGACCAAATCTCCACAGTGGGCTTCCTGTTTCAATATGGAGCCACGTCTGTCACCTACTGGACACCATCTCTATTCTGAGCTCATAATTGCCACCCCAGGTCTCAAATGCAGCGCGCAGATACACACTATATGAAACAGTCTCTGATTAACCCCTCTCAATAACTTGCTGACATGGGCTTCTGGATAATCCAGTACATTTACTTTCCAGATGAGAAAACTCCCTCAAAAACACACAGGAGTTGACCCAGAGACAAAAACTGGTTAACAACAAAGTCATATTCACAACCAGCGTCTGGACCAAGAGCACGGTGCCCCACAGAACTGTGCCCATCGAGAAGTCAATATCTCCTGGACTCTCAAAAGATCTGAGCTGATGCCCCCCCTCCCACCTCCTTGCAGCCCCCAAAGATTGTATTTCACAGGATGGCACCGGAGCTGCAGCTCGCGGAGAGGGACATATCTGATCAGAGAACACAGAGCAGAACAAGGGGGAGGAGGGGAGAATGGAGCACATCCTGGCCCACTATACCTTGAGGATGATGTTCCCAATCAGAGAAGCCAGTCCACAGAAAAGACCACATGGGCAGCCCCACGATGAGAAACGTCCCTCAAAGTCCCATTGCCCTAGAGGGGACAACACTGGAGACACAGTGTGGGAACTGCGCCCGAACTGATCTTGCTACATCGAGGCATGACACTAAGGGAGTGCAGCGGAAGAGAAAGAAAACGGAGCATCAAAGTCCCCGGGGAATACCAAAGGTGGACTTTGTGGTCAGGGCTCGGTGCCCCAACAGACTGGACTGGAAAACACTCCTAAAGTTCACCACACAGTCCTTGTACTAACTATGAGCTTTTCTTTCTTGGTTAGTTTTGTTTTCTTTTAGTGTCATTGGATTTTTGTTGTCTTGGTTTTTTTGGGTTGCTTGTCTTGGTTTTGTGCATGTTATTACCCTTTCTGGTCTGTCTAAATTAGATAGGCTGGATGTCCAATCTGGAGGACAAACCCAGGACCAACACTTCTGGGGTGTGGGGCATGGGAAAGAGGGAGGTGGGCGTAAAGGAAGCGGTGTTAAGAAACCCAGAAACAAGAGAACAGGAAGTCATGCATATCCGTGGTGAGGTAGATGTAGGAGGCCTGGTAGGGTGGGATCAAGGGTAATGGAACCAAGAAGAATTACTGAAACCCAAAGGAAGACTGAGCATGGCAGTGGGCACAAGAGGAAAATGAAAGGGAAATAGAAGAGCAAGCGAGGAAGCAAGGGCCTGTTATAGAGGTCTTTTAAAAAGTATGTCCATATGTAAATATATTCATATATGAGCATGGGGAAATAGACCTACGTCCATATATTTATAGGTTTCGTATTAAGGTAGCAGATGGACTCTGGGCCTCCACTCAAATACTCCCTCATTGCAAGAATACTTTGTTCTATTAAACTGGCATTCTATGGTGCTCACCTTCCCCACAGGTACACTGAAGACAAAGCTGATGGTGCCCAGCTGTCAAAAGATATAGCGTCTGAGGTCTTAAAAGCTTGAATGTAAACAAGCGGCCACCTAGCTCAGAAGCAACAAAGCCCACATGGAATAATCACACCAGCCTATGAGATCACGAGGTTTCGAAGGGATCAGGTGTCAGGCATCATCAGAACAAAAACATCTTATTGGGAATGAGAAGAGTGCTTGGTAGAGACCCAAAGCCCATTTCCAGACCACTGGACAATACCTTACAGAAGGGTCTCAGAGAGGAGATGAGCCAAGACTAGGTACGAGATAGCAATGATGAAACACAACTTTCCTCCAGTTGCTAAATGCTTTCTCTCCCCCCATTATCATGACCCCAATTCTACCTTACAAATCTGGCTAGACCAGATAATGTACACTGGTACAGATAGCAACTGGAAACACAGGGAATCCAGGGTGGATGAGTCCTTTAGGACCAGTATTATGAGTGAAGACACTGAGAGGGTAAGCGGGAGGGCAGTTTGGAAACGGGGAACTGATTACAAGGATGTACATTTTACTTCAACAGAAAAGTGGGTGAAGGGGGATATCAGACAGTGCAAGATATGACAAAAATTAGTAAATTACCAAGGATTGATGAGCGAGGGGTAGCGCACATGGGGGGTGGGGATGGGAATGAGGAGCTGAGGCCATGGGCTTGGGTGGAGAGTGGATATTTTGAGAATGAGGGAAATGAATGTACAAATGTGCTTTACACAACTGATGTATGCATAGAATGTGTTTAGTGTTGTATGAGCCCCTAATAAAACGTTTAAAAAAAAAAAGATCTGGGCAGAGGACTCATTCAAGGATCATCTCAGGCTGGATTAGACCCTTCTAAGTAGAAAGTCCTGCATCTGAACAGTATCCACCAGCCATTCATGTCCAGTTCTGCTGCCTCCAAAGAGCCTTCCTGGGTTTGTCAGATCTCTCTGGGGACAGACAGACCTTGGTCCTCTGCTCTGCGTGAGAAAGAATGCATGTAGAAGCCTGATTGTCATCCAAGTGGGTTTTATGAGCATTAGGGAGGCATGGTGGGCAACCCTGGTCAACCCCAGCAGCTGAATTTAATTTACTTGGCCTTGGTGGGTCAATCAAGTTGCAGCACTCACCCAGGTGTACCTCCTCTTCCTGGCCGGAAACCTGAACCTCTGAGCACGCACAGTGTGCCACTCCTTCTTGGGCTGCTACCTTGGCCCTCTGGGCATGCATAATGGACACCCCAGTCCCTAGGATAGCTACCTAACATTTGCCCCCTGAAGAGGTATGGACCCAAATCTTTGGGGTACTGGGCGACGACATCTCTAAGTACTTCCTGCTGCAAAAGGGGCAAATGGGGCTCAGAAGGGATTGTCCACTCAGGTCCCAGGATGGATAAAGTTGAGGTTGTTCAGGAAATCGTGGTCCTACAGCTGGCACACTTGGTTTGGAGGCCTTGGTAACCTGAGAACTTCTGGAAAAACAAACAAAAAGACAAAAGGTTGAAGAGTTTAAGTGAGACAAGTCTAAGATTCGGAGGAGGTAGTTCCCTTCAAGTTAGGTGAGTGTCACAAGAAATAAGTATACTTAGGATTATCAGGCATGTGTTTGTTCACTCTAAGTACAGGAACGGGGATTAAAGCATTCACAATTTCCCTAGGAGGGCACAGGGTTTGGGCACTACTAGGTGCAGTGGGATCACTGCTTCATTTATGATCCTAAGGTCTTACACCTGCTGATAAGACCCATCCTTTTTAACCGTATAATGGCTCAATTTTCAATTTTGGGAAAATGTTTTTGTTTTTATTCTTTATTTTCAAAGTTATCTATCTATTTATCTGTCTGTTTATCTATCTATCTATTAATATATACATTTCTTTATATGTTATGGAAATATGCTCAGCGTTATAGAGTTAAATGGTAATATTGGGGTACTACAGGGGGAGTCAACAGTAATCAAAAGTAGAGTAACTGCCTAAGTCATTTTTAATTTTCTTGGCTTCAATTTGAATAAAAGGCTGGTAAATTACCCAGGGACCAAATTTCCCTGGTGCCTCTACTATGGGTAGAATGATCAGGGGTGTGTCAGGGCTGCGAGAATAGTAACCCCTAAGTCCAGGATCCCTTAGGGCAGGGGTCCTCAAACTGTTTACCTAGGGGGCCAGTTCTGTCCCTCAGATCATTGGAGGGTCAGACTATAGTTTTTTAAAAACCTATGAACAAGTTCCTATGCACACTGCACGAGCCGGCTGCTAAGCAGGACAGGCAGAGGCAGCAAAAACACCCTGAGGGTGGAATAAATGTCGTCAGGCCACATGTGCCCCACGGGCCACAGTTTGAGGACGCCTGCCTTAGGGGTTCCTGTGTGCACTGGGGATGAAGGTCTCTACTGCTCCTCAAAAGGAGAAATGCTCTAAATTCTGGCATCTCCGCCCATTTCCCATCACTCTACAGAACTGTTCCAGGTGAATCAGGGTTGGAAGGAAAGTGTGCCATTCTCTGACCACCATTCTCCTTTCTCAAATAAAGTTGCATAGTGTATCAGCTTTTGTTTGTCTAGCCTCTGTGTCAACTCTATCCCAATTGGACAGGATTCATGCAAGGGGGCAATTCCTGAGTATGAAGCTGCTAAGTCCCATCTGGAAAGCACAAAACAAGGCTATTTAGAGCTTGCTGCCTCAAGGTCAATAACCCCGCTTCAGAGCAGACCCCTGGTGTGCTATTAAACTGATGCCTCTGACAGGTGCCCCCACCATAGACAAAGGGTCAAAGAGCAGTCACTGTGGGCGACTTTAGGTCCAACCATTTTCTAGACAATAAGCTAGGAGGACCACTGCTTGGGATGGCCCCACAGCCTTCCAAGATGCCTGCTGGCAGGAGCAGACTCTCAAATCTCTGAAGGGAAGGGGCATCTGGCAGCTCAGGGAACCTTTAGGAAAATTGGAATTTCTGGCTGGAACATCATGGCAGCTGAGCTATATTAAGAGCTGTCCCCAAAAGTGCGTGAAGAAACACCACTGAAAGCCGAAAAGTAAGGGTTACCCAGGCTAGGCTTCCGAACGCCTTTGTCTTAAGACTGAGCAACGGAAAACCAGCCAGTAACAAGGAACAAACCTACACTGGTAGAACACTAACCCTAGAACACCTGAAGTTTTCAATGCAGGAAATAATATTTTTTTTTGTTTTTATTCTTTACTTTCATTGTTATCAATATATATAACAACCAAAGTATATTTTAAAAGTACAAATTTTCAAAAATATAACCAAATTGTCATATTTATAATATATAATTTTGGTGCCAGATACATTTTAATTAAATGTTACAAAAAAGTCCTGCTCAGTGTTATAGGGCTCAAGCAGCTTGTTTTAAAAACCAGGAGAAAGGCAAAGGGAACGGAGGGTAAAAGGGAAACATTTGGCTGCCGGGACAAGGCAGGGCTATCTCCCAGGCCTAAATCAACCAGCTCCCGAGGCAGTGCCCTTCCACGTGTTTGGACTGGTGGGCACCATTTTGGCCAGGGTCATAGGCCCTGTTTCCCCATGGCGGCTATGTAGGTTCTCTGGGAAAACCATAAAGAGCCTTGATAATGGTGAAGCCATTCTGAACTGACAGAAGCCACCATGAAAGGTAAATAAAGTAGCTATGAACTGTCAATGAACTAGCTGATATTGGGGTGGTAGGCCGTGCAGACGTAGCCCAAGGGAATGTCCCAAAGGAAATGGATGTTCAGAAGGCTTTTGAGAACAAGAGCAGTTTTTGTTCAACTAAGAATGGCTAACCGCAACACCCCACTTCTCTACTCTGCCTGCTTGCACACCTGCACATTGCACAAGTATAAAAACCTTTGGAAAATTCAACTGGGGGCTGCTCAGTCTCCTCTCAAGAGGGCTGACAGACCCTGTGCAGAAAATAAAACTTTTTCTGTTGAACTTGCCGGTGGTCGGAGATGCTTTCTTTCTGGGAATGGACAGTAGCTACAACATTTCGAGGTGCACCGAGATCCGAGTGCCACTGTCGGAGCCTGCTTAGAAAGGGGAACCAGGACATCCTGATCTGATCCCTTAAATTCATGTGTGGATTGACATTGCCACTAAGAAGCCAACATATATAAAAGACTTACTTCCTCCCCCAACATAAAGAGTTCTTGTTTCCAAGATTTCAGTAAACATGGCAGGACCGGAAAAACAACCTGTCCAAGTTCCTAAAACCACCAAGGTGGAGGCTGTCCCTGTCCCTCCCCCCTCCCTTCCCCCTTTCCCTACCTGTCTGATTTATCCCATTTTGCAAGAGGACTCTGGGAGCAGGAGAGCTGGCTTCCGACCCTTGGTGCCACTGCCACCCTATCAGGTTCCCAAGGGGCCGGAGAGAGGAATACTCACAGCCTCTTTTGAGCCCCCCCACCCCACAACAAATACACTAGGGCAGGCATGTCTTAACAACCCCCAGAGAAAGATCACTCAGCAGCAGCCATTCTCCCCTTAAGGCAAGCAGCCCCCAAACCTGGGAAGACTCCCGAATCCCTTTTTCAGTATATGTTCCCTTTTGTTCCAGGGGTTTGTATAATTGGAACCAACAAAACCCCTTTTTTCTGACAAACCATAAGGTCTGATTTCTTTGCTAGATATGGTTTTCCATACTCATCAGCCCACCTGAGGTGATTTCCTGCAACTTCTCCAGGTGCTGTTCATATCAGAGGAATGGGACCCCTTCCAGAGAGGCCCAGAAGGCAGTCAATGGACCTAATGGTCAGCCAGCGGGCACTCCCCACTTGAGAGAAATTTTTTCCCCACTGCACAACCAATGTGGGATCCAAACTCCTAGCAAGGCCCAGAGGGCTTAAGCAGATATCACCAGTTGCTCTTGCAGGGCCTCCGCTTAACCACTAGGAAGCCTATAAATTTATCTAAGGTCAGTGAGAATTCTCAGGCTCCTACAAGAGAATGTCCGCCTGCCTTTTTAGAGTGGCTGATGGACGCCTACGGGCTTTATACCCCTATTGACCTGAAAGCCCCCTGAGAACAGGAGGGAAGTAAGTATTGCCTGTATTATTCAGTCAGTCTGCCTCAGACATGAAAAAGAAGTGGGAAGGGTTTGAAGGGAAAAATCCTAGTGATTTGGTAGAAGTGGCTCATTGAGTGTATAACAACAGAGACAAAGAAACTAGCTAAAATACTAGTAATTGCCATGAGAGACCCCAGAGGCTCAGGAAAAGGAGAGCATGGCCCACTCACGGAGAGACTAACCTGTGGGCACCACCAAGCCCCGAAGAAGGATCAATGTGCCTACTGCAGGAAAGAAGGACATTGGAAACATCAGTCCCTTGAAAACGCCAGGAGAGGTGCACGACCCTCCACTAGAGAGGACGGGCCTCATTCACACCTAGAAAGACCCAAGCAGGAGACAATAATGCTTGAAGAAGCTGAATGAAGGTGTCAGGGCTGTTTCACTTGGCCTCCAGGATCCCACGCTAACACTCCAAAAAGGGGGCCAGCCAGTAAATTTCTTGGTGGACACAGGGGCCACCTTCTTGGTTTTGGAAAAGACTACAGGTGCATTGTCAAAAGGAAAGATTTTAATTACAGGTGCCACATGGCAGACCCAAGCATACCCATGGACAACGGCCAGAATAACAGATTTAGCACAAGAGACAGTTCCACACTCCTTCCTGGTAATGCCTCAGGGCCCCTTTCCCCTAATTGGTCGGGATTTATTACGATAAATGGTGGCCATGATTACTTTCTCATCTGCTGCAACCACCTTAACCCTTGAACTTGAAAAGGCAAAGGTTTTGCTCACCGCTCCACTGCCAGAGGGATATGTGTTTTATCAAAGAGCAGAAGAAACCTCCTCAAAGGAACTTCTTGATAAATGGCTAAAAGATATTCCTTTTGTTTGGGCAGAGAACAACCTGCCAGACCTTGCTGAACATCAGGTGCCTGCGGTCGTACAACTTCTGAGCTCAGCCACACTGGTGAGTGTCAAGCAAAACCCTACTCCCTGGAAAGCACAGGTGGGTATTGCTGTTCACATATGCAGACTAAAGAGGACAGGCATTTTGGTGCCCTGCAAGTCCACATGGAACGCTCCCCTGCTGCCCATGCCGAAACCGGGAACTGAGGACTTCCAAATGGTGCAGGATCTCGGAGAGGTAAATGCGAGGGTAGAAACTGTCCACTCCACGGTACCAAACTCCGAGACCCTCCTGAGTACTATCCCATCAAACTGAATTTGTTATACTGTTTTGGACTTAAAGGATGCTTTGTTCTCCATACCCTTGTCCTCTGTACGTCAACCCAATGAAGACTTACAGGAATACAAGGAGGAACACCCCCAAACCCCCTTGCTCCAGTATGAAGATAACCTCCTCCTGGCCTCCGAAACCCTGGAGGAATGCCCAAGTGCTACCGAGGACCTGTTAATAGTCCTTGGCCAATTGGGGTCCAGGTAATCTGCAAGAGAGGCTCAACTGTGTGTCAATAAAACTGTATACCTAGGCTACCAACTGGAGGAGGGAAAACAGACCTTGTCCCCCAGCCGCACTGAGGTGATCCTCAAAATCCCAGTCCCTGAGACTAAGAGGCAGGTGTGAGAGTTTCTAGGATTTGTGGGGTACTGTCCATTGTGGAATTTGGGATTTGAGGGATTAGCCAAACTCCTATATGCAAGTACTGGGGAAAGGAAAAAACTTCAATGGACTGAAGTAGAACAGCAAGCCTTTGAATCCTTAAAAACGTCGTTCATATGGGCACCCTCTCTTCCCCTTCCAGACATAGAAAATCCCTTCCAATTGTCTATGAGGCCAGGGGCACAGCAAAAGGAATGCTAACTCAGAACTTGCAGCCATGAAAGAGACCTGTGGCCGATCTTTCAATCACACTAGACTCTGTAACTGCAGGATGGCCGAGCTGCATGCGAGCTGAGGCTGCCACGGCCATCCTAGTTATAGAAGCTAGGAAGCTTACACTGGGGCAGGATATTGCTGGGGTAGGGGGACCTATGGTTGAGCCCCTCCTAACAAGTCCCCTGGACCGGTGGATCTCGAATGCCAGGATTATACCACAAATCCCCAAGGTAATGGCCATGACCATGCCATCCCAAGTGTTACTGCCACAACCTACATACTCGGAAAATGATCTAAAGGTAAGCCAAGAGCTGGGCTGCCAAAGAAACTCGGAGCATCCAGGTGGCTGCTCCATCCTGATGGAAGAAGATTCATGCCAGAAGCTCTGGGAGAGATCTGATTCAAGGACTACATGAAGGTATGCACTCAGGATCCTCTAAATGGTCTCAGTTGCTCCTCAGGTACTTTTACATACCCAGGCTTGGACACTGGGTGGCAGATGACACCACTGTTGCTTGCACTGTGCTCGCTCGGGGAAACATCCCTAGAAAAGAAAAGGAGCAACCCCAACCACAAGCTCGAGGTAGTACTCCTGGAGAATTCTGGGAGGTGGACTTTATGGATATCAAACTTAGAAAGTATGGCTACGGGTATTTGCTGGTGCTAGTGGACACCTATTTTGGATGGGTGGGAGCCTTCCCAACAAAGAAGGACACTTCTGCCACTGGGTGTAAATTATTAGTAACTAAAATTGTCCCTAGATTTGGCTTCCCACCACCTTGGGGTCCAACAATGGCCCAGTATTCATTGCTCAAATTACTAAAGTATTAGCAATGCTTCTAAATATTAACTGGAAGCTCTACTGGGCTTATAGGCCCCAAAGTTCAAGGCAAGTAGAAAGAATAAACAGAACCCTAAAGGAATTGTTAGTTAAGTTGCATTTAGAAACTGGCGAGAACTGGATTGATCCTTTCTTTACCTTTTGCCCTACTTCGAGTCCGATGCACTCCCTATGTGAAAAGCACGACCCCGTTTGAATTTAAGTTTGGCAGACCTTCCCCAATTCTCCCAAGACTGAAGGAAGTAGAAGTAATGGAAGTCACTACTTGTTCCTTCATGAAGTGCCTGCAGGCTGTCCAGCAGGTGAGACAAATCATCTGCTCCGACACCTTCATTTTGGGCCCAACCAAGGGAAAGGTGAAGAGGCAGCCCACAACTTGCAACCTGGAGACTGAACGTGGGTAAAGAAGCACTGACCCGAGACCTTAGAACCTAGGGGGACTGGCCCATACTAGGTGATACTTATAACACCAACTGCTATTAAAGTAGTGGGGAAGGGGCCGTGGATTCATCAGTCACAAGTCAAAAAAAGCCCTCCCTGAGCATATCCTGAAAAGATGAACACTCAGAAAGACAGAAAAACCCTCAAAATTAAGGCTTTACAGAACTTAATTGTTTTTGTCTGAGCATTGCTGACAGCACCCGCCATTTCGCCCAACCACAAACACATCTGTGGACTGCTACTCGAACCTCCAACAGTGAATATGTAACTTCTTACACTGGGTCTGACCCCCGTTTCCACTTTGATTTGTTTGATTTGCTAGGAAAGAGCTGGCATTCCGGATCCTTTAAAGGTAAAGGGCACAATGGGGCCCATAACCGGAATCCCGTCCTATGGGTGCGGAATACCCTCTATAGAAAGAAGGCTCCAAACACACCATTTCTATAGATGCCCGGCTCATGGGCTCCCTAACTGCCAAGGGGAGGGACATTGCCATTGTGCAGCTTAGGGTTGTGAAACTATCATCTTCAGGGTGGAAACTTGTTAAAGACGACCCTATTGTTTTTACAAGAATGGGACTCAAGTCGGAGGGGTTTGATCCCACCACGTGTATGGTTTCCAAATGTAACCCAATAAGAACTGGATTCAAGCGTTATTGGGTTCACTGGGAACACATGGGGAATTCAGTATTATGTAAATGATAGAGATCCCGGGACAACCTTTACTATGCAGCAAAGTAAAATATGGCAACTTCCTGTCCATAAATAGGCCCAAACCTGGTGATAAATCCTGAAGAGCCACAGCTGGGTGTCATTAAGATTCCTTTGCCGCACCCTCCAGACTCTTCAGTAACTTTCCCGTTCACTGCCAGCCCAACTCAAAGGGCCCTTCCCATTCAGGAGCCACCTCAAGGTTCTGTGTTTGATACTCTGGATGCTGTATTCCAATTTATGAACTCAAATCCTAACCTCGCAACTGATTGTTGGCTTTGTCTGAACCCTGCTCCCCCTTACTCGGTAGGCACAGCTACAAATAGCACTATTGGTGCAGAGCGTAATCCAATTAGAAATGTTAGTAAGAAGGATTACACGAAGCAGCAGTCTGTAGGTGAGGTTAGAGTGGACTCAACTCTAGCTCACTTTAAAAGATTACCAAGGGCGAAGACTGTTTTTATTCATCTAATTATCCCTTTAATATATCAAAATATCAAGATTTTTGCCTTCAAGCTGTTCCTATTGAACCAAATGGTGATCCTTATTTGTTATCTGCCCCAACGGGTACTTGCTTTACTTGTTCCACAGGACTAGCACCCTGTCTCCTTTCCCCAGTATTAGCAGCAGACCCGGGTATTTGTGTCCTAGTGCATGTTATTCCTCAAGTGTACCTGTGTTCTGGTGAAGGAGGTAGGGATAACTTTGGAATTTCTGGATGAGCTAAAAGAGCCCCAATGTCAGTCCCACTGTTAACGGGGCTTGGGATTATGGGATTAGCTGCAGTCGGGTCAGTTGCTTTAATACAAGGAAACTTAAACTATCAGACTCTTAGTCAGCAAATTGCTTTAGATTTACAGGGATAAAAATACCATGTTTCCCATTTAGAAAGATCCTTAGACTCCCTTGTAGAAGTGTGTTGCCAAACTGCCGAGGGCTTGACTTGCTCCTTTTGAAACAAGGAGTGTTGTGCATGGCATTAGGAGAAACTTGTTTTATGCAAACCATTCAGGAATCATTAAAGATAGTTTAGCCCTGGTTAGGAAAAGATTAGAGGAAAGAGTCAAGAAAAGAAATGAAGAAACCAATTGGTTTGAAAAGCTACTTAATTGGGCAACCTGGCGAACCACCCTAGTAACGCCCCTAGCCGGATCCCTAATCCTCCTCCTGCTAAACCTCACGTTTGGACCAATAATAACCAATAAGCTAGTGGCAGTCCTCAAACAGAAAGTACAAACCATAAAACTCTTAGTGCTGAGCCCACCATACACTGGGCTGGCTACCGCAGATTCAATGATTTGAACTCGGCTAAGAAGAGGAGGGAATGTAGCAGCTCTGGGCAAAGCTTAAACAGCCTTGACAAGAGAAGTCATTTTGAGCTGATAGAAGCCATTATGAACAGTAAATAAACTAGCTATGAACTGTCAACGAACTAGCTGATATTGGGGAGGTAGGCTGTGCAGACGTAGCCCAAGGGAACGTACGGAAGGAAAGACCAGAGCAGGTAATGTTCAACTAAGAATGGCTAACTGCAACACCCTGCTTCTCTACCTGCTTGCATACCTGCACATTGCAAAAGTATAAAAACCTTTGGAAAATTAGACTGGGGGCCACTCAGTCTCCTCTCAAGAGAGCTGACAGTCTCTGCGCAGAAAATAAAACTTGTTCTGTTGAACTTGCCCGCGGTCTGGGTGGCTTTCTTTCTGGGAAGAGACAGTAGCTACAACAGACACAGGTGGCGCCATTCTGCCTGGGAGTGGAGTCATGTGGCTGGGAAAATGGAAGCCGCAGATTGTGGCCTAGCCGAAAGCCAGCCTGGAGCCAACCACCCAGCCAGAGACCGGCCCAAACCAACAGGGTAGATGTGGGCGCTCCCAGCCATCCTGATTGGCGGAGCCGCAGCACACCACTGTGTCCCAGTCTTGGTGCAACAGACTCCATTTTGAGGCCTGCACCTCCATCTTAGCTCTCAAGACTGACCCCTAACCGACCTCCCCTCCCCTGCTCTACCCCAAATTCCTGGAACCAGCTCGTCCCAAAGCCAGAATGTTTTCTGAATATATGGTCACTCCACCCCTCCCTCACATATAGATAAGATTAACGACCCCTCTGAAGCACCTATGTGCGCAGATCCTCCCCAGCCATGATCAAAATACTCTACGGACAACCTTTTCTTTTCTCGCCTCTTCCTGCAACTGATTGCCCTCTGCTAGCTTCGTACCTTCCATACTTGTCCTTGCTCCGCAACCTTCTTAGACAACACGAAAACTCCCCCATCCCTGAACCATCTCCGACCTCTGCTGATCACCAAAAACCAGTGCATCCTGGAAATGCTGTGTTAATTAAATCCCTAGCACCCAGACCCTTAGCACCCCGGTGGGAAGGCCCTTACACCGTAGTGCTCACTACTCCCTTGGCAGTCAAGGGTCTTGGAATAGATTCCTGGGTACATTTGTCCCGAGTCAAGGCAGCAGTGAACTCTGACCATGGCTCCCAGTGGTCTGACTCAGTCTAGTGGTCCTATGTCTCTCCGCCTCACTCGCCTCACCAAGCCAGCCAGCTAAACCTAACATAATTTCCCCTTTTGCTAGCGATTTTACTTGACTGAAAACTATACCAATTACGCCCGCACTAAGCGTTATGATTATTTGCTGGCCACCGCTGACTGCCCACCCACAGGGTGCAGAACACCCATATACTTAAATTTCACTGACTTTAAGCGGCATCAAGGAAAAGCTGATCCCATTATTTGCTACCTGTATGACCAGAAGGCAACTACCCAATGTGCAAAAAGGTGAATACAGAAAAATGTAGGGTGTCCTTGGTCTTCCTGCCAGATACTTTACCTTTCCCTTTGTCCCCAGGGATGATTCTACTACCATAAATCTAAATACACTCTCACAATCCCAGACCCCTGGGATAGCCGCTGGACACCTCTGGTTCCAGGAGCGTGGTACGCCACTCGCCGAGAGAAATTTCCAGACGCCAAACTCTATGTATGGAGGTCGCTACTCCAGGTCCAATCCACCATCCACTGTAATATTCAGATCCAAGACCTTCAACTCACTAAGCAAATTTCTAAACCTTCTGAGTCTCCCTTCTCCCAGCTTACCCTGCTACAGCAGGGACTGGCCATCGCCACTTTGCTGGACTAGCCAACCTCTCCACCTGCTGCATGTGTGCAGCCCTAGAACGCCCTCCTCTGGTAGCAGTACCAGGTCCTGCCCTGTCATTTTCATCCAACGTAAAGACCACAAAACCCATAACCATCCCCAATATTCCTCTGTACATCCAACCAGAAAACACTCAAGTGCCCTTTTGCTACTCCAATCCATCGACACAGACATGTAATGTCACCCAAATCCCCTCCAAACCACTAACAGCGCCAGAAAAAAATTTTCTTTTGGTGCAACTATACACTAAGCATTTAAACATCAGTTCTACCTTACCCTTTTGTGCCTGCCCATCACTCTGGTTCCGCAGCTCACTACATACACTCCGGCTGAGGTCCAGGACAAATACATCCAGGTATACAGTCGCCAAACTAAAAGAGCAGTTTTTCTTCCGATAGCAGTGAGAATCTCCTTAGCCTCAGCAGCAGGTGCAGTAGGACTCAGCGGCGGGACCCTTAGAACCTCTATCACCACAGCAGACAAGTTATCCACACGCTTCCAGCTGGCAGTTGATGCCTCTGCCAAATCTCTAGCCTCCCTGCAGAAACAAACAACCTCTGTTGCCCAAGTTGCCTTGCAGAGCCGCTGCACTTTAGACCTCATCACTGCTGAAAAAGGAGGAACCTGCTAATTCCTCCAGGAGGAATGCCGTTATTACATCAATAAGCTGGGAATTGTGGAAACTAGAGTCCAGACCCTCAACAAGCTAAACCGTGAGCTGCAAAACAACAGATTCAGAACAGACGGATCCTCTTCCTGGTGGAACTCTTCTCTGTACTCCTTCCTAGCCCCCATACTAGAACCCATAATTTTAGTAGTAATTTTGCTCTTAATTGCTCCTTGTCTCATTCAGCTCCTGCAAAGTTGACTCCGCGAAATCACCCGTATAGCAGTCCACCAGCAACAACAACCTCTCCACCCTGTGCCAGGCCGCAACTCCCAGTACTCTGCCTGGAAAAGCCCCTCCCCTTGCTCTTCGCCCACTACCCACAGGAAGCAGTTACAGAAATGGACTAATGTTGTCCCTTTTCCCTATAGGGTCAGTCTAAAACGTCCTGTCTTGGCACAACAGACTCCATTTTAGTTCTCAAGACTGACCCCTAACTGACCTCCCCTCCTCTGCTCAACCCCAAATTCCTGGAACCAGCTCCTCCCAAAGCCGGAAGGTTTTCTGAAGATATGGTCACTCCACGCGTCCCTGACATATGTAGGTAAGATTAACGACCTTCTCCCTTTGGAAGCACCTGTGTGCGCAGATCCACCCCCCCCCCAAGCTATGATTCTCCCCAGCTGTGCCTGCCAGCAGTGGGCATAAAAACGCCGCCAGGATTTTTTCCCTGGCGTGGCTTCAATAGCTCAATACCCTGAGTTGCTGAACCCGCCACAAGTTCGCAATAAAGCCTGCTTCTAAAACTTAATTAATTGGGTCTTTGATTCTGTTTTCGAGTCCAAATAAACTTTTACACTGAGCCTCGAGAAGGCTTTGGGAGTCAAAATCCTCCCAGCCTCCAGGCAGCAGCGTCCCAGCCCCCTCCCAAATGCAGCCCGGGAAGGCAGGCACAGAGAGGCACATCAAGTCCCGCACACCAGCAAGAAACGGCGCAAAGACCAACACCAGCAAGAAACGGCACAAAGACAGACACCAGCAAGAAACGGCGCAAAGACCGACACCAGCAAGAAATGGCACAAAGTCCGACACCAGCAAGAAACGGCGCAAAGACCGACACCAGCAAGAAACGGCGCAAAGACCGACACCAGCAAGAAACGGCGCAAAGACCGACACCAGCAAGAAACGGCGCAAAGACCGACACCAGCAGGAAACGGCGCAAAGACTGACACCAGCAAGAAATGGCGCAAAGACCGACACAAAAGGCTGGGGCTGCGGCAATACGCTACAAGCGTCCCCAGGGGCCTCCACCGTATTGGGTGGGGCGCCACTTGGATTGGCTCACCTAGGCCAGGTGAACTCAACCCAACAATTCTCCCAAGGGTGGTGAGGTGAAAGGAGCCCAGAGGGGCCCACAACCCGTGAGATCAGCATGGGAAGGCCCACTCCTGGGCCCGGCTTACCTCATAGCTTCCAGTCACACAGCACCACTTCTGTTCGAACATCACCGCTTCTGTTGGACCTCACCTGGGGCAGGTGTGCCTCGGTCCTCGGCTCCACGCCAGAAACAGCTCACGCCGAGGCCTGGTTTGGGATCCTCTTGAGTTTTATGAGCGGTTAGGGAGGCGTGGTCGATGACGTAGTTCGACCTCATTGGCTGTATTGTTGAATTGAATTCACCTGGCCTAGGTGAGCCAATGTAGGTACAGCGCCCACCCAGGCGTAGCTCCCCCTGCTGGCTGGAAACCTGAACTTCTGAGCATGCAGTGAGCCTCTACTTCATGAGCCGGTAGCTCAGACCTCTGAGCTTGTGTAATGGGCCTGCCAGTCCCTATGCTAGCTCCCTAACAGGTTTTCCAGCCAAAGGTCTGCCTTCTGGGGCTGTTCTACAGAAAGCACTTGGTTCCTGACCCCTACGCATTCAGGGTGGTGGATGCCCTTGCTTCCATGCTTGCTTCTATGTAATTCTGGAATGGTCCTTGTTTCACACGGTCGGCGAGGTCAGGAATTCTGGGCTGGTTGGCTACCAGGCACAAAATAAATAGCCAACGGATTGAAATCTCAACCCCTATATTGGTTTATTATGGACCACACAGACTTGTCTTCTGGAACTTCCCTCCTCAATTTCTGAACCCTTGAACTCCTTGCCACCTCTACGTGGAAAACAAGGATTCCAAACTCCGATCACCACATCTGCCTGCCCCCCCCAGTCCCTCTGTGGTCCCCCTTGTCTTCCAGAGGTGCATTGTCAACCAGCAAAGTCGGGCCTCTCCATTTCTCAGAAGCTGCAGATTGTTACGTGACATCACCCTGTGTTTAAATGTTAGTGATTATGCTATCTAAAAAACAAATCTGAGCCAACTGGGGACAAACAAAACTCATTTCAAACACCAGCTCTGTCTCCCATAAGGTCCCGTGTACAACTGCTACAACACAACAGTGGGTCCTGCTGGGTCTCTACTATCATCTGGGAGGAAGGCTATTTATTACCGGGAATCCTACCTTGGTCCCTTGGTGTTAATTGCAGACTCACTGGGTGACGGATTGTATCTGACACGCACCATGTTTCCCGCAGCAAACACAACACTTTGTCAAACTCCGTTTGGTATTGCTCCATCCCTCCATCATTCTCCCTAATGACAAAAATAATTAACACATTCATATAAAAGCACAGGATGAGGAGAGCTTTAATTTATTCATCTAGTTCAGGGTCCTCCCTGTTATCAATATATGACAAGTTAATGTCATATATTAATTAAAAAGCAACAGTGAAGCAATTTAGGAAACTGAGGGATTGTCATGGGTCCTGGTTGTGACAGCATGTTTTGGGCATCATGGAAGATTACAGATTTGCCTTCTGTGGTATCTCATATCCATCATCCAAAAACTACCTGCTCTTAAGGGTAGAGAGAGTGAGCTTGTCTTTGAAAAAGGTGCCTGGGTCTCTTTTCCGGTTGCCGCAGCGCTAGGAACCATGAGTACCAAAGTCTCTCGCGACACCCTCTACGAGGCGGTGCGGGAAGTCCTGCACAGGAAGCAGCGCAAGCGCCTGAAGTTTTTGGAGACGGTGGAGCTGCAGATCAGCCTGAAGAACTACGACCCTCAGAAGGACAAATGCTTCTCTGGCACCGTCAGGCTTAAGTCCACCCCGTGCCCCAAGTTCTCAGTGTGTGTCCTTGGGGACCAGCAGCACTGTGACAAGCGAAGGCCGTGGAGATCCCTCACATGGACATCGAGGCGCTCAAGAAGCTCAACAAGAATAAGAAGTTGGTCAGAAAGCTGGTCAAGAAGTATGATGCCTTTTTGGCCTCAGAGACCCTGATCAAGCAGATTCCTCGAATTCTGGGCCCGGGCCTGAACAAGGCCGGGAAATTCCCTTCCCTGCTGACCCACAATGAGAACATGGTGGCCAAGGTCGACGAGGTGAAGTCCACCGTCAAGTTCCAGATGAAGAAGGTGCTGTGTCTGGCAGTGGCAGTTGGCCATGTGAAGATGACAGATGATGAACTCGTGTACAACATCCACTTGGCTGTCAACTTTTTGGTTTCGCTGCTGAAGAAGAATTGGCAGAATATCCGTGCTTTGTACATTAAGAGCACCGTGGGGAAACCCCAGCGCCTGTACTAAGCTACGGTTCAATAAACTTTATTGTTCCTGTTTAAAAAAAAAAAAAGAAAGAAAAAAGTGCCTGGGTTTGGTAGCTGCTCACAGGATAGCAGGTGTAACGTATTATGAGAATTTAACAAGGCTCTGAGAAGACGGTTATTGGAAGTTCTGGCTGGAGGGCAAGGCCATGACTCCTGAAAGATTCTGGATCCAAAAGTCAAGTCAGAACTGGATGCCACAGACTTTCTCAATCCAGCCCTCTTTGCCCCTCCCCTAAGGCCAATACATTTCTTTTTTTTTCTTTCATTATTTATGTATTTATTTTAATCGTTTTATTGGGGCTCATAAGGCTCTTATCACAATCTGTACATACATCAATTGAGCAAAGCACCCTTATACATTCGTTGCACTCATCACTCTCATAATTCACCTTCCACTTGGGTTCCTGGAATCAGCTCGGTTTCCCTTTTTTTTCCCCCATCCCCCTCCCTCCCCGATCCCACCCCTGGTCCCTTGATAATTTATAAATAATTATTACATCTTATCTTACACTCCCCGGCGTCTCCCCTCACCCGCCTCCCCCTTGCCAATCTCCCAGAGAGGAGGTTACACATAGATCTCTGAGATCGGTTCTCCCTTTCTACATGCCCTTCCCTCCTGGTGTCGCCACTCCCACAGCTGGTGTTGAGGGGTTCGTCTGTCCTAGATTCCCTGTGCCTCCAGATCCCCACTGCACCGCTGTACATCCTCTGGTATAACCAGGTCCACAAGGCAAGGTAGGATTGGGGTCATGATGATTGGGAGGGGAGGAAGCGTTCAGGAACTAGAGGAAGGTTTTGAGTTTCATTGTTGCTACACTGAACCCTGAGTGGCCCATCTCCTCCTCACTACCCCTCTGGAAGGGGTGTCCAGCTGTCTACAGGTGGGCGTTGGGTCCCCATCATGCACTCCCCCTCTTTCACGGTGATGTGATTCTCACCACCACCCCACCTTTGATGTTGGAGACCTGGTCTCCTCTGTCCTTCATGATCACCTATGTTGGTGTGCTGCTTCCGTGTGGGCTCGGTTGCTTCTGGGCTAGATGGCCGCTTGTTTGCATTCAAGCCTTTAAGTCCCCAGACGCTATATCTCTCAGTAGCCGGGCACCATCCGCCTTCTTCACCACACTTGCTTATGCACACTTTCGTCTTCAGCCATTATGTGAGAGAGGTGATCACACAATGATTGATTTTGTTCCTTTGTATCTGCTACATGGTCCATTCAACACCTTGTATTCGCTTAGGCCGTGTGCTTCTTCTCTGTGGGCTTTGTTGCTTCTGAGCTAGATGGCCGCTTATTTGCCTTCAAGCCTTTAAGACCCCAGACGCTATATCTTTTTTTGATAAGCCGGGCACCATCAGCTTTCTTCACCACATTTGCTTACACACACGGCTGTCTTCAGTGATCATGTTGGGAAGATGGGTATCCTGCAATGGCTGCTTAGCAGGGTGAGGTGCTATTGTATTGGGGGATTATGCATGAGGAGACCCAATGTCCATCTGCTACCCTACTACTGAACCTATAAATATATGCATATAAATCTATTGCCCCCATAATCATAAATATGTTTACATATGTACATGTCTGTATTTAGGCTTCTCTGTATGCACTTTGCCTCCTACTCCTTTCCTCTATTTCCTTTCGCTTTCCTCCCGACCCATTACCATGTTTAGCCTTCATTCTGGATTCAGTAGTTCCTCTCAGTTACCTTGCTCTTGGTCACTCCCTTCCAGTCCTCCCCTCCCCTCCCTCCTCTGGTTTTGAACCATTCGCTCTTCCCTTGTCCCTGTGTTGGGCGACACCTCCTCCCTTCCCCTACCTCCCACGCTCTCATGTCCCTCCAGGACCGTTGGTCCTGTTGTTTTCTTCTCTCATTATTTGTCCAGCCTATCTTGTCTAGGTGGACCTGCTGACATAGTAATACGTGCATACAAATGGATATGACTTTGACTGCGCCCAAGTGGCCCATAAGAACATGGCTTTGACAGAAGCAACATCGACACGCTGATAAGCAGAAAAGCCACTAGCATACAAAATTTACTGGGTAAAAAAACAAAACAAATTTAAAAAGACTAAACAAAAAGATAGCAAATATTAAAAGAAAAAATTGCTAGTAGTTCAAGGTCCTTTCATTGGCCTTTAGGAGTGTTTTCTAGGTGTAGCTTGTGAGGCGCCACGTCCTGGCCCAGAAGACCATCCTTTCTACTCCCTCGGGCTCCCTTTGCTCTGCTTCCTCCGCTGCTCCACTGCATGTCCCCAGTGTTTGCCTCAGTGTGGCGGGGTCAGCTCAGTTGCCCATCCCCCATTGTGTCTCAGGTGCTGTCCCGTGTAGGGCCATGTGTTGGTGCAGGATGTCATATCTCGTAGTGTGGTCAGCTGAATGGTCCTCTCTGTATGATGGGCTCTTCTAGCTGGTCTATCGACTTTGGGCTTGGTGGACCCAGGTGTACTCCACTATGTCCTTTCTCCTTCTTTTGTTTCAGCTTCCTTCTGGATGTGGTGTGGTGGGTCAGTTCCTTTCCCACTCCAGACAATCTATTTTTGTTTTCTGTGGTATTCCCTTCGAGTGTGGGGGTCGGCCTAATTCTGGTTTGGGCCGGCTTGTCGTCCAGCCTCTTTGTGTAGACCTCTGTACTTTGCGTTGTCCTCCTTGTTTGGTGTGTCGTGTTGGGGTCCGTATGCATGTTCCAAATCTGTGGGGACATAACCGATACTCTCCCCCGGGTGGGTTAGTACCCTGCCCCCCCCCATACCATCCATTCGGATTCTCCCCCTCCCGGTTCTCCCTCTCCCTACCCCACTACCCCTTCTTTATGCTGGGCTCTTATGTACCTCCCTAGGTGTGGCCTGTCCTCCCTCCAACTATCTATGCTTCCTCCCGTTTATTGTGGGATGGATGTTTATTCTTCTATTTCTGTCATGCTGATTGTACTTATCTCAGGGGACTCATGTTGTACCTGTCCCTTTGGGTCTGGCTTACCTCGCTTAACATAATTCCTTCCAGCTCTTCCCATGAAATAACGTGTTTCATGTGCTCATCGGTGCTTTTCAGTGCTGCATAATACTCCATTGTGTGTATGTGCCAAAGTTTGCTAATCCACTCGTCTGTCGATGGAAACTTAGGCTGTTTCAAAGTCTTTGCCATTGTGAATTGTGCCGCAATAAACATTGGAGCGCATATGACTGGTCGTGTTTTATTTGCTGCTTCAACCGGGTATATGCCCAGTAGAGGGATGGCTGGGTCATGAGGTAGATCAATTTCCATTTTCTTTAGGTATCGCCAGATTGCTTTCCACAGTGGCTGTACAAATGTACACGACCACCAGCAGTGGAGGAGGGTTCCTACTTCACCACAGCCCCTCCAACACTTGTTGCTCTCTGATTTACTGATCTGGGCTAGCCTCAGGGGTGTTAGGTGGTATCTCATGGTTGTTTTGATTTGCATTTCTCTTATGGCAAGGGACTTCGAGCACTTTCTCATATGTTTATTGGCCATATTGATCTCCTCTCTAGTGAAAGTTCTTCTCATTTCTTTTGCCCACTTCCTTAGGGGGTTAACTGTTTTCCTCTTTTTGCAGGTCACGATGGTGTTGTAGATTTTAGTAATGAGCCCTTTGTCTGATGTGTCATTACTAAAAATCTTCTCCCAGTCTGTGGGTTGCCTTGTCACCCTCTTGGCAAAGTCTTTCGAGGTGCACATGCATTTTATTCTTATTAGATCCCATTTGTCGATTTCCAATTCACCTGTGTGTGTCCCCTTCCCTGTTGCAGTGAGCCTATGTGCTCCCTGGGCCAGTACGCTGAGATTAGTCCCGATTCCCTCCTTAATGGTCCTGATGGTTTGGGGTTTGACTTCTAGATCTGTGATCCACCTTGAGTGTATTCTTGTGCATGGGGTGAGGTAGACGTCTTATTTCAACTTTCTACATGTGGATATCCATTGTTTCCAGCACCACTTATTAAAGAGGGCATCTGCTTCCCACTTGACATTTTTGGGACCCTTGTCGAAGATCAGTTGTCTATATGCTGATGATTTTACTCCTGGGCTTTCTATTCTTTTCCACTGGTCTGAGTGTCTATCATTGTGCCAGTACCATGCTGTTTTGACCACTGTAGCTGTGTAGTAGGCATTGAAATCAGGTAGGGCGAGTCCTCCAATTGTGTCCTTCTTCTTGAGGAGTTCTCTGCTAATTCTGGGTTTCTTCCCTCTCCATATGAAGTTGGTGGTCAGTTTTTCCAATTCTTTGAAGAAGGTTGAGGGTAATTGGATTGGTATAGCAGGCCAATACATTTCTAAGGGTTATGGATTCTACTTCAGAATCGTTCTCAATCTCAATCCCAGGGCCCTCTTCACCATTGCTGGCTAGACCTGTTCACCTCTTGCCATATGTGTGTGTGTGTGTGTGTGTGTGTGTGTACACACACACACACACACACACACACACATATGGGTTTATTGTAAGTCTGGGTCTGTAGGTTTCTCGGGTGGGAAATGTCTCGGTCCTTGGCTACACACTAGAAAGAAATTCACACCAAAGCCTGGTTGGTGATCCGAGTGGGTTTATATACAGGAGAGAAGAAGGTTCCGGCGTTACAGTTAACTGAACACGGGCACCCTTATGACACTGCACACCCAGCCCTGCTGAGCGGAAGGCAGAGAAGCAGCTGAAGGGAAGGTTCCAGCCTTTTAAGGGCTTTCAGCTGTGAGGCGTCAATTAAGCTCTCCTGGCTTGGCCTTGAATTGGTGCATGCCCTTTAGCCTGCATTGGCTTCCAACCTCCTGTAGGGGGCCCCCTAAGCATGGAGAGGAACAACCCCTTGTCTTGCTACCTAACAGGTCTACATTCCTGTATGGTTACATTGAGATGGAAGTAGCCCCTTTAGACAGCCTGTGAGGTTCACCAGGAGCCACAGGCCCCAGCGTTCCCTGTTACCACCTTAAACCTTAAACTACTGTTGGAGTTTATATTATTTGTGCGGGTCTGTGGACATGGAATGTTTCCATGCCAGACCCTGAAGTTGCACAAATAAGCATCCAGAACAGAACTCATACAGGCTCTAATAAGATGCTCAGATGCTTCTTGCTAGGATGAGAATTCATCGAAGTTTGTGAGCAGTTCAGATCTTGTAAGGGAGAACAGGTCAGTAGTGTATCCAGAGAAGAGAGCAAAGGTCAGGGGAAAGGGAGGAGGCCCACAGACATCTGTGCTCTGTGTTTGGCCACAAGACAAGAAACCAGGTCTCCCTGAAAAAGAAAGCAGAACAGCAAGTCCCTCGGAACTAGGACATCTTTAAACCTGACCTATACAACACTCGGCTCAGGGAGGCGCCTTGGAAAACCGTAAAAGCCCGAAAAGAGGGACAAGGAGGAAGCCCAAGTCTTTGGTTTTCCCTGCTGTGCTTTCAGTGTTGAAATGTCTGTGCACGGAGCCTTTGAAATTTCAGAATCAGAGAGTGGATTCATAAGCCAAGCTCCTGCTTTATTCTTCAATGCATTTTAGCCCAACTCCTCCTTGGTGACACATGTAACAGAAATTCTGGACTTAGGAGCCACTTGGTCCTTGGACACTAGGAGATTACAGTGGAATCTGAAACAGGGCTCTAACCACCAACTGGACTGGCCTAGGAAGCCCAAGTATTCAGTCTCCCAAACACCAACCTCCCGTTGCTCTTCATCTGCCTCCACCTTGTTCAGCTTTAGTTGTCCGTGGAAGCGTTTGGCACCCATCTGATGCTTCAGAACCCAGAAAGGAGGAAAGGTAAAACTGGGATTCAAATGAAACAAGATGTGCCCGGGGCTCCTCGTGGCATTTGTCACCTTCAGTTCCCTCTTCGGACGCAGATGTGGCAAGGTTCACAAACAAGCTTTACCAGAAAGAACAGCCTGCTTCCAAGTGAGAAAAAGCCCTTTACACATGAGTTCCTGAGGTCAGCCCAGCCCTGTGCGCCACCCACCCCTCCCAGAGTCCCCTGCTCTCCGGCGAAGCATTAAAGCAAGTGGAAGCAGAGATTTGCTCAGAATAAAAAATCATTTTTCACAATAGCATGCCACATTCTGGATGGCAATCACGGCTGCACAAACCGTATCCATCCCCAGTCATAATGTTGCCGCCTCAGTGACCACACACACACATTGTGTGGCGAGACTCAGAGTCTATTCCATTTGTGATCAATTGTTTCCTCCCTCTCCACACTTTGCACTTAGGAGACATGCTCTCTGGAGGCGGTTGAGGCTTGTCTTGTGGCCAATAATCATCTCCTACGCCTTCCTTTCCAGTCACTAATTTGATGTCTTCACTCAAAGAAATGCCCATAAGTTGAGGTTTCAGAGGAGAGCTCCTTGAGCTCCCCAGACAACAAGGGGGCCGAGTGTCACCGTCATTATCCTGAGCTGGGAGGGAACACTAGTGTTCCGGAGGCTGGGAATCCGTCACTGCCTGCCCATCGCACAGACAGAGCAGATGCTGGTTATAATTGCTTCTAGACGTCCTGCCATGCTCAGTTGAACGTCAAAGCCATAAACGCTGCCCGACTACAATAAAACTGGAGTACGCAGACATTTCTGCATCATTGCCGGGTGAAAATACACTGAGTGGAGTTGGATGAGATGGCAGCAAGCGCTTAAGGAGGGGGTGGTGTGGGAATACCAACAAGATGACTGCCAGTCTCCGTTTCCTCCTCTCGTCTGCTTTGTGTTTTCTTTCAGGACCAGAAGAAATGATGCATATGTAAGGATAAAAAATTTTCCATTTCCAGAGGAGTTTTCCACCCCCCAATCTACCCGCAGCCTCCTTTGAGCAAGCCAGTAAAAGCTTTTTTTTTTTTTTTTTTTTTTAAACCTGCCTTCTCACTATGGCAATTTCCAGAGCTGCTATGTGACTGTGTTTTAAAGTCCCCCTTAGGATCCAGAGTGCAATCCATATCACAAAGGCATCCTCCCAGTCCCAAATAGCAATGCGACCTCAATTCAGAAGGTTGTTCTTGTTTCCATAGACCCAGAATGGAGTTTAAGCTGTTGATCTTGACTGTGGTTGTCGCGTCAGCCTCTCATGGGCACCTCATGGGCAGTGGAGCAAACTGTGCCTATCTGTGCTACCACCAGGACTGGGAGAGGAAGCCAACAGTGGTGGGCCATAGGTCAATGTGTGGATGGGGATGATCAGGTCTTTCTTCATTATTCTGTTTCAGTCTGGAAACACCACTGAAGCCTGCTCAGTGTCATAGCAACACACAAACCTTCACTGACAGTCTGGGGCACATTGGCTGCAAATCAAACCCGGGTCTTCCCGGTGAAAGTCGATGAGAGGTCTACCACTGAAGCACCGTGGCCCTCACCTCAAACCAGGGCAGTCATTTCCGGAGTTCAAACCAGACCACAATGCAGGATGACTGAGATTGCCACCAGAATCTGATACTGATGCAGAAAAAAACCTAACTACCATTTTATTGACTCCCAATAGGACAAAGATCTGCCCCTTTGGGGTTTTGAGACTTTAAATCCTTACAGCAGGGGTCGCAACCTGTGGGTCGCGACCCCTTTGGGGATCAAATAACCCTTTAACAGGGGTCATCCAATTCATAACGATAGCAAAATTACAGTTATAAAGTAGCAATGAAAATAATTTTATGGTTGCAGGTGACCACAACATGAACTGTATTAAAGGGTGGCGGCATTCAGAAGGTTGAGAACCATTGCCTTACAGAAATAGACAACCTCATATTTCTCCCACGGAGGGGCTAGTCAGTTCAAACCCCTGACCTTGCGATTAGCAGGTTAATGCATAGTCCACTACACCACCAGGGCTCCTAATGATATAATAAGAGATACTATTGTTAGATCACTCGTGGGAGAAATATACCTCAGTCCTTGGCTTCGCGTGAGAAAGAATTCACTCCGCAGCCTGGATTGTGATCCAAGTGAGTTTTTTGAGAGAAGAAGTTTCAGGTTTACACAGGCACCTCAGGGCCCCTCACCCCTGCACAGCTTGCCTAGAAGCTGCTGGAGAGAAAGTCACTACGTGGGCTCCAGGATCCTGCCTTTTCTTTCTTTTCTTAAATCGTTTTATTAGGGGCTCATACAATTCTTATCACAATCCATACATACATCAATTGTGTAAAGCACATTGTACACTCACTGCCCTCATTATTCTCAAAACATTTGCCTCCACTTAAGCCCCTGGCATCAATCGAGTCATCATTTTTACCCCTTCCTCCCCACTCCCCCATCCCTCAAGAAACCTTGATAATTTGTGAGTGGTGATAGTGGGAGGGTAGAGGGAGGGTGGATTGGAAAGAGGAAACCGATTACAAGTATCTACATGTGACCTCCTCCCTGGGGAACGGACAACAGAAAAGTGGGGGAAGGGAGACATCGGAGAGGTCAAGATCCTGCCTTTTCAATTCCTCCACAGGGAGGCATGGTTGATGGTCCTGGTCAACCCCATTGGCTGGATTGAATTCACCTGGCTCAGATGGGCCAATCCAGGTGTAACACCCACCTAGGTGTACCACCCCTTCCTGGCCGGAAGTTTGAACCTGAGCATATGTAATGGATGACCCACTCCCTATGCTAAGCTACCTAACAGTATTTGCAAGATGCCGAGCAATGTTCTAAGCTTTTTGTATATAATAATTCAATTATTTCACTTAAGAAGCCTATGTGTGGACTCTATTCTTGCCTCATTTTACAGATGAAAAATCAGTGGCACAGGATGATAAAGTCATGAGCCTATGACCACACAGTGAGGAAGTGGAAAGGAGAGATTTGAACCCAGGCTGCAGAGTCCATGCCTTGGGTGCCTACAGCGCCACATAGGACACAGGAAAGCATGGAGCAGACTCGGCGTAAGACCTAGCATGTATGTGCTAGGACTGCATGAGAGTAGCTGCTACTCAGATCCAGAAGAGAATACAAGGCTATTGCAAAAATTATTTTTTCCAAGAGAGGGTGGAATTCTGCATCTTGTGCGAAATCCCCCAACCTGCACATGGCACAGCTACTTCAGAAGGTTCCCAACAATGTGTGCTGTGTGGCAAACCTAACTGAGCTCAGGGGGAGCTGGTCTGTGGGTTATGTTACCCAGAAGGTGAGCAGTTTGAACTCACCAGCCACCACTCCAAGGGAGAAAGAGAAGGCTTTCTGCTCCCATGGACTTACAGTCTTTGAAGTGGCAGGGAGCATTTCCATGCAGCCTATGATTAGGATCTAGGAGGGTGAGGGTGGATGGAGTTGGTTGAGACCTGGCTTCAGGGCATTTCCCAGAAGGGCTTCCTGCAGTGACTCTGCCT